>NW_006793498.1:5552904-5572812 GCF_000442215.2 Lipotes vexillifer | reverse complement strand
TCTTTCCCTGAAATTCCTCCTTTAAACACTTTCATCACTGACTCACCCATGTTCAGCAAACATTTGAGTAGTCATTATGGTGATTGGTAATATATGGAGTGCCAAACTACATACTCTCTCCACACACTGCTGTGTTCCTCCCTACCCTTCTGAGGGTAGAGGACATCTAGTTGGTAAAATGGGTGTATGAACAAATACATTGAAAGCATTTACCAGGCACAGTGGTGACAAAAGTATCAGCCTTGTAGAGATGGTCAAGAAAGAAATTGGCCCCTGGGTTAGGACTGAAGTTAACTCAAACAGTGTAAATGGATACAGAGTTAAAGATGGTTTTACCTAGTGAGATGAAATGGCATGGTATTTCAAAGTCTGACAATTGTAGCATAGGTAGAAGGTACGATGTATGTAGGCAAATGCTCAAAGTTGGTATGAAAAAGAAAGGCAGGGATCAGATTATGAGGCCCTTTGAATGACACGCAAAAAAGTTAGGACTTTATGCTTTAGACATTAAGAGTCATTATAACATTTAGAAAGGGGGATGACACAAACATTTGCATTTTAGAAAGATCATCTGCAGCTGTATGTGGCATGGATTGGAGAGAGGTGAGACCAGATATAAGGTAACCAGTTAGGAAATGACCATAGAGCCTGGGTGGAGAAACTAAGGCCTGAACCAAGGAAGAAGCTGTCTGAAGGAGACGCAGGGATGAGTCGGAGAGATTCAACAGAATTTGATGAGGACTGAAATATGAGAGTAAGAAGAGTGCTGGGTAACCACCGGTATCCTGATTTAGGTCACTGGGTGAGTGGTGATGTCATTAAAAAGGAGAGAGGATACAGGAGGCTGAGCAGTTTTTAGGTGGTGGTGGTAATGAATGTCTTGAATCTACTTTGGGACATATTATCTGATTATTTGCACTAATCAACTTCATACATTATTAACACACAGGTTAGAACGAAAAGTCTCCGTAAGGGAAGATCTCCTACTACCACTCATCAATCTAATCAATATGCAGTCAAAAATATTTTAGGAGTTAAGTGAATGGGTCTTGTGGAACATGTATTCCAAACTTTCCAAGACAGTTTCACTTCCTACAGTATTATTATTTTTTTAATAAACACAAGTCATTAAATATATAAATTTAAGATGATTTAATTTTTTATCTCTTGTAAGACTTTTCTCATAAGTAAGTTCATAGATTATTAAAAGGTTTAAGGTATGAGTCCTGCTAGTTAGGAATCTGCAGACTAATCCAGACGAAGAACTCAACACCCAGTGAAGAACCGCTTAGTGGTAAACTGTGTTGGTGTAAGGGCTCGTGGTGCATCCAGAAAGTGGCTGTCATTTTGGACAGAGAGGGCTGTTCTGAGAAGAGGCTGGAACTGAAGAATGAACAGTATCTGAAAGTCAGACATTGAGTGAGGAGAGCAGCCTTAGGAAAGGAATCAAACTGGAAATAACCTCAACGTGTCCAAGGGAGATGGAGGACCATGGCCTATCTTGATTAGGCTTTCGACTCAGCCACAGAGAGAGGCTGCTAGGTGGTATGACTCATATTTCTGCCTTCCTATATCCAGCTCCTCTTCACAAAATGATCCCTGTGATCATTTTTCTAAGGTATAATGAAAATTGCTAGTTGTGTGGTTTCCAAGGTTTTATTTTTCATTCCCTTCCTGACTTTTTCCCATTTCCATCTCATTCTGAATTTTAGCTTTTCTTTTTAAAAAAATTTTTATTTTTATTTATTATTATTATTTTTAACATCTTTACTGGAGTATAATTGCTTTACAATGGTGTGTTAGTTTCTGCTTTATAACAAAGTGAATCAGCTATACGTATACATATATCCCCATATCTCCTCCCTCTTGCGTCTCCCTCCCACCTTCACCATCCTACCCCTCTAGGTGGTCACAAAGCACCGGAGCTGATCTCCCTGTGCTATGCGGCTGTTTCCCACTAGCTATTTTACATTTGGCAGTGTATATATGTCCATGCCACTCTCTCACTTCGTCCCAGCTTTTCTGACCTTAGTCCTAAAAGCTTTTGCTAAGTTTTAGGATTCCCTAGTCACCTTACTTTCTATTTTGGGTAAGATTCCCATTTTCCCATGAGGTATACATGCAGTCTTCTGAGGCACCATTATTGGAATTCCCATTAGAAGTAACTGTACAATAGTGAGATATTCTTCTAGAATATTTTCAAGAACTGTGGATAGATAAACACATGGTGCTGAAAAATCCATAACGTAAGGTGGATATATAATCGTGCCTCCTGCATAGTAGCCATCTGATAAATCTTTATAAATGAATGAATTGTATGTAATAACCTATTAAAAAAAGAATACATCTTTTCTATTACACATTTTTCACAAGGACTTTTTACCGCCAGAGCAAGAAGCACAGTAGAGGCTCCAGGGATACGTAGCGAGGTCACATTTCTTCTGAGATAATTCCTTTGGCTTCTCCTTTAAGTCAAGTCAAGCTCTGACTCCTGATGCTCTGAGGTGAGGTGAGGGTCAGGGACCTTGTGTGTCAACCCCCTCTCTCCAGGGGGCCTTAGCTCAGGGATCTGTAAGAAGTGTATCAAAACATTAGTCCAAGTGTCTGACTCCACTTCAGCTATTTGTGTTTGAAATTTTGTATTTGAAAACAGTTTGCTCTTTAAAGTTGGTGAACATTCCTTTTATAATTTGTTTACACTGTTTGTTGGACAAGCTACTAATATTACTGATAGAGCAAAATTAAAATTAAACTAGCCTCACTCTGATGGTTGATTATAAATCCCAAATTAGCAAAGTCCAATTAATGAGGTTTTGTTATCTAGGTATATATGTCTATGTATACAGGGTTACATGTATGTGAATTAAGAATGATAGCAATTTAGAAATAGAGGGACACAGAGAAATGAATTCTATTTAAAGCCTACATTTTTGCAGATGAAGAGATTTGCAACTGGTAAATTGTTCTTCTTTTACCCAAGAGACTAGTTCTATATTTAAACACAATCCAGAAATAGCCTCCTTTACAGACATAACTTGCTATGACTCCACGGCTCCACTGAGCACATACGTATTATGTAATGCTCTTACTTCTATTAGCTGTGTCTTATCATCTCCCATAAGTCTCCAGCCACTTTGAAGATAGAGATTTTATTTGTCTTTGCATAATCCCCACAATACCTGTCCCAGCCCATCCCCATGCCTGATACTGGATTGAGCGTCAGTCAAACCAGTAGGCAGCCATGATCCTGCACTGAAATCAAGGAAACAACCATTAAGGTGATAGATCTCTTGTGAGCTTTGCAAATTTTCTCCTGCTCCAGTACATCTGACAGTTTCCCCAGATAACCTTGTTTGCTATTTGGAGTCCTGTGGTCTCTACTCTTCTCCTGATAGTAGGAAGCTGTGCCCTTATGCCAAGGCTCTCCCATCCCGTTGTTTCCCTACTCTAATACCAACAACTGCAGTGGGCTGCACTGCGTTTGCCATTCTCTGGTTTGGATGCAATTTAGAATTGCCGCCACTCCCCAGCCCCCATTTTGTGCCCCTCGGCTCAACCTCTTCCATCCCGGCATGCTGGGTGGTAAGTAATGCAGGCAGCATGTGTAATCCCACCCTGAGATCTAAAGCTCTTGCTTGCCTGGTACTGTTACATAAAATAAATGGATATTGAATAATTCAAAAGAGTGAATTTGGACATTAATTATTCACTCAACAAATATTTATTGAGTACCTAATATATACCATACCAGACTTTTTCCTGGGTGCTGGAGATGTAACAGGTGACAAGATCAAATTTCTGCCCTCATGAAGGGCATTCTAGTCAAGAGGGATACAATAAACAAATAAATTAATAGATCTATAATATAAAGTCACTGCTAAAGAGTAAGTGCTGTGAAAAAACAAGAAGCAGGGAAAGGGAATAGGAAATGACATCACTAATCAACATCACTAATCATCAGGGAAATACAAATCAAAACCTCAATGAGCTATCACCTCACACTGTCGAAATGGCTATTATCAAAAGACAAGAAATAACAGGTGTTGGCGAGGATGTGGAAAAAAGGGAACCCCTGTGTATTGTTGGTGAGATTGTAAATTGGTGCAGGCACTATGGAAAACAGTGTGGAGGTTTCTCAAAAAATTAAAAAAAAAAAAAAAAAAGAGGCATTGCCGCTGAACGGGAAGTCATTAGAGGGAAGGGAACCCCTGTGTATTGTTGGTGAGATTGTAAATTGGTGCAGGCACTATGGAAAACAGTGTGGAGGTTTCTCAAAAAAATAAAAAAAAAAAAAAAAAAAGAGGCATTGCCGCTGAACGGGAAGTCATTATTATTGTGACAAATGTTTCTGAGAGATCATAGTTCATTTATTGAGTGTCTTTCATTTGCTGGGTATTTGTTGGGCATTTAAGATTTAGAGATGGATAAGACATAGTCCCTGCCCTCAAGAAGCTCCAGGACAGAACTGTGAACAAATCAAAATGTCACGGAACGAATGCAACAAATGCATTTACAGCTCTCCAAGCTTGCTTTATTGTTCCCACTTCGTACATTAGAAACCAAGACTCAGGATTAAATGATTTGTTCAGTATTATACCACAGACAAAACTGAAATCCAACATGGGGATAGGGAGCTAAAACCTAAACCCTTCCTGTCATTCTATATAACCTTTCTCAGAAAGTGAATGCAGAGGTGATCCAGTCCAATACCTCACTGGAGGCTGGAATCCTTGTAACCTTAAGTAGCAAAAAGCCAGCATCTTGGTGAATTGGGCCCCACGATAATGGGTGTAAAATGGATTACATATGCTTTGTCCTGCTTTATAATTCTACTCTTTTTAACCCATTGACTTAGACTGCCCATCAAAATAACATTTATAATATTAAATAGTGAGTTAGATTTGCATACCTATCCTGGGCTAGTAGAAATCTGAGATGTCCACTGGATGATACTTTGGTCATTTTTAAAAATATCTGAGTCACAGGCCATAGCCTTTTAGTGGACTGAATTTTTGTTGATGTAAACTGTTTTGATGATAAAGGCAAAACCGAATGGATCATTAAGTCATCCATTCCTGAGAAGTTAAAAGGATTGTGGACAGTAATATGGTATCCTGAGGGCTGGAGTGTATGTATAATTACAACTTTCAGCTCTGTTAGCCACTATGAAGCTATTACTATAATCTTCTATATCAGTATTTATTAAGTGTGTCATAACAGTTCCAATATGAAATGGCTCTTCATATTTTTTCAGAAAAAATACCTGTGAGCTAATTTTTGCAGAACATTTACCATAACTCTGTTAAGACAAATTATAGGTACCCTACTATTGTTCCCATGTTACGAAAGAGAAACTAAACTAGAGCAGGAAATAAAAAACACGTGCTTCACTTGGGTACAGTAAGTCATTCGAAGAGTCCAAGATAGGACAGGATTCTAATGGCTACTAGTGTGGATTAATAGAGTTTTAGATTTTGAAACAAAACTTTTGGTGAATGTTAAGGGCACAAAAACAAACCCACCCACTAAGGCTTAATTTTCTGTAGCCTAACAGAGAGAAATTTAATGAGCACATTTAATGCTCAGGCAAGAACTGGGATAATTACGAAAACTAGAAAGGATTAGAAAGCTTGGTGAATCAGAACAATGTTTCTGTGCCATCATTTTACACTGGAGGATGTTTGCGTTTTGTTCATTTCTTGTAGTGAGTTTCACATTGGCTACTTGAGGTCTGGTATTTGGGTTTACTTCAGTTCCAGTTAGCATAATACTGAACGCCAATGTTTTGTTACTTCAGTTTTCCCTCCTTTCCCGATTCCCAAGTTTGTCAGCACTAGAGGAAGACCTTCCATGGAAGCTCAGTATTGAAAGTCTGTCTCAGTATTGAGAGTTTCTTACACCAACAGAGACCCTGCAGCAAAGCTGCAGATGTTGCTTTCCCACCTTGATGGTGGAGCATCGGAGCTGAGTTGGGCCTATTCTTCAGGTAGGCTTCACTGCTGAATCTGCTAGAAAACACTTTCAATAGACCTCTGGTGGAATCTGGAAAATAATGACAAGAAAAAAAAGTCCCTCAACTGCAGGTCTAGATACTCAGAAAATGTTTTATTTACAGTGGGCACATATCCTTAGAGAGTTTTAGGAGCTATTCCCACATGTGTGTTTGATATAGAAACAGGATCTCAGTTATTTCTATCTCTGGAGGGGATATTTGTTTACACAACAGAAGGGTGAGGTTTTAGAATGTTTTGTCTATGAACCTATGTGAGCAGGCCCCTAGTATAAGGAATAAGGTCTATTAGGATCTATCCATTATTACTATCTAGCTATTAGGGTCTATTAGGAATTGATACATTTTCTTTTTATTATTTTTCTTTTTTGTCTTATTTTTAAAAAGACAAGTGGATGGAAAAATGTATTGGCCCTCTTCCTTTGGATCAGAAGGTAAACATTCTCTCATTGTGGAATAAATTATTTGGAAAAGGGTAAACTGAAGAATTAGAACAATTTGAGATGGGAACACACAGCCTATTTCTCTGCCAATAATGGACATTACCTCATGACTATGTTTGAAATTTTCCTCAGCCTGCTTGTAAGGGCTGGAATTGATCAATTCAAGCATTTCCTTGACACCAACTTGATTTTTCTCCATCTGAATTTCACACAATTTTCTTCTAGCTAGAAGGTAATTTGTTTGGCTCATTATAAAAAATGTTGAAATGGCAAAAGTTTCCAAGATGATGTCTATTTTTTTCTTTCTTTTGGTAAAACCAAACTGTTTCAATAGTCAATTGCCTAGTTAAATGATTAAATTCTTAACTATTCCCATGGCTTGCAGGATTATGGTTGTAAAAACATTAAGTCCTACAGAAAACTTATGTAACTTATACTAACATCTTTTGGAAATGAGATCCTTTCTTCTTTAAAAATTCTGCCATTTTTCTCTTCCATAGAGATTGAATTACTTGTTTACCCTTTTTGTTTAAAGGCAGACTATTAGATTTCTCTCAATTATTACATCCTTTATTATAAGTATGACTCAGCTGAACATTATTGTGACCTGTTTTCTAAAAATATCTTTCTTCCCTTTATTTTGGGGAATTGAGTTGGTGTGCTAGTGCTTTTCTTTCCCGTGAAGGAGGGTTATTGTTCTTGTGGTGAAGGCTTCTAATTTACTTGGACATCTTTAGATATAATTTGATTATTTTATAGTGGTTGGACTTTTCTTTCCTTTGGACCAACACCTATGCTGTACCTTTCCCTTTTTGTACTTTTCTCTACTCATTATTCAGATGGTCTTTCTCTTCTAGTATCATATTATTTTAATGATTGTAGCTTTGTAATATATATTTTTAAACATCTTTATTGGAGTATAATTGCTTTACAATGTTGTGTTAGTTTCTGCTGTATAACAAAGTGAATCAGCTGCATGTACACATATGTTCCCATATCCCCTCCCTCTTGCGCCTCCGTCCAAACCTCCCCATGCCACCCCTTTAGGTGGTCACAAAGCACCGAGCTGATCTCCCTGTGCTATGCGGCTACTTCCCACTAGCTACCTGTTTTACGTTTGGTAGTGTATATATGTCCATGCCACTCTCTCACTTTGTCATAGTTTACCCTTCCCCCTCCCCATATCCTCAAGTCCATTCTCTAGTAGGTCTGTCTTTATTCCCGTCTTGCCCCTAGGTTCTTCATGACCATTTTTTCTTAGATTCCAGATATATGCATTAGAATATGGTATTTGTTTTTCCCTTTCTGACTTACTTCACTCTATATGACAGACTCTAGGTCCATCCACCTCACTACAAATAGTTCAATTTCATTTCTTTATATGGCTGAGTAGTAATCCATTGTATAAACATGCCACATCTTCTTTATCCATTCATCTGTCGATGGACACTTAGGTTGCTTCCATGTCCTGGCTATTGTAAACAGTGCTGCAATGAACATTGTGGTACATGTCTCTTTTTGAATTATGGTTTTCTCAGGGTATATGCCCAGTAGTGGGATTGCTGGGTCATATGGTAGTTCTATTTGTAGTTTTTTAAGGAAACTCCATAATGTTCTCCGTAGTGGCTGTATAAATTTACATTCCCACCAACAGTTCCCTTTTCTCCACACCCTCTCCAGCATTGATTGTAGATTTTTTGATGATGGCCATTCTGACCATCAGGGAGAGGTGATACCTCATTGTAGTTTTCATTTGCATTTCTCTAATGATTACTGATGTTGAGCGTACTTTCATGTGTTTGTTGGCAATCTGTATATCTTCTTTGGAGAAATGTCTATTTAGGTCTTCTTCCAATTTTTGGATTGGATTTTTTTTTTTTTTTGATATTGAACTGCATGAGCTGCTTCTATATTTTGGAGATTAATCCTTTGTCAGTTGCTTCGTTTACGAATATTTTCTCCCATTCTGAGGGTTGTCTTTTCATCTTGTTTATGGTTTCCTTTGCTGTGCAAAAGCTTTGAAGTTTCATTAGGTCCCATTTGTTTATTTTTCTTTTTATTTCCATTTCTCCAGGAGGTGGGTCAAAAAGGATCTTGCTGTGATTTATGTCATGGAGTGTTCTGCCTATGTTTTCCTCTAAGAGGTTTATAGTGTCTGGCCTTACATCTAGGTCTTTAATCCACTTTGAGTTTATTTTTGTGTATGGTGTTAGGGACTATTATAATTTCATTCTTTTACATGTAGATGTCCAGTTTTCACAGCACCACTTATTGAAGAGGCTGTCCTTTCTCCATTGTATATCCTTGCCTCCTTTATCAAAAATAAGGTGACCATATGTGCGTGGGATTATCTCTGGGCTTTCTATCCTGTTCCATTGATCTATATTTCTGTATTTGTGCCAGTATCATACTGTCTTCATTACTGTAGCTTTGTAGTATAGTCTGAAGTCAGAGAGCCTGATTCCTCCAGCTCCGTTTTTCTCAAGATTACTTTGGCTATTCGGGGTCTTTTTTGTTTCCACACAAATTGTGAAATTTTTTGTTCTAGTTCTGTGAAATATGCCATTGGTAGTTTGATAGGGATTGTATTGAATCTGTAGAATGCTTTGGGTAGTATAGTCATTTTCACAATATTGATTCTTGCAATCCAAGAACATAGTATATCTCTCCATCTGTTTGTATTATCTTTAATTTCTTTCACAAGTGTCTTATGGTTTTCTGCTTACAGGTCTTTTGTCTCCTTAGGTAGGTTTATTCCTAGGTATTTTATTCTTTTTGTAGCAGTGGTAAATGGGAGTGTTTCCTTAATTTCTCTTTCAGATAATTCATCATTAGTGTATAGGAATGCAAGAGATTTCTGTGTATTAATTTTGTATCCTGCTACTTTACCAAATTCATTGCTTAGCTCTAGTAGTTTTCTGGTAATATCTTTAGGATTCTCTATGTATAGTATCATGTCATCTGCAAAGAGTGACAGTTTTACTTCTTTTCCAATATAGATTCCTTTTATTTCTTTTTCTTCTCTGATTGCTATGGCTAAAACTTCCAAAACTATGTTGAATAATAGTGGTGAGAGTGGGCAACCTTGTCTTGTTCCTGATCTTAGAGGAAATGGTTTCAGTTTTTCACCATTGAGAATGATGTTGGCTGTAGGTTTGTCATATATGGCCTTTATTATGTTGAGGTAAGTTCCCTCTATGCCCACTTTCTGGAGAGCTTTTATCATAAGTAGGTATTGAACTTTGTTGAAAGCTTTTTCTGCATCTGTTGAGATGATCATATGGATTTTATCCATCAATTTGTTATCCATCAATTTGTGGTGTATCACATTGATTGATCTTCATATATTGAAGAATCCTTGCATTCCTGGGATAAACCCCAAGTGATCATGGTGTATGATCCTTTTAATGTGCTGTTGGATTCTGTTTGCTAGTATTTTGTTGAGGATTTTTGCATCTATGCTCATCAGTGATATTGGCCTGGAGTTTTCTTTTTTTGTGACATCTTTGTCTGGTTTTGGTATCAGGGTGATGGTGGCCTTGTAGAAAGAGTTTTGGAGTGTTCCTCCCTCTGCTATATTTTGAAAGAGTTTGAGAAGGATAGGTGTTAGCTCTTCTTTAAATGTTTGATAGAATTCGCCTGTGAAGCCATCCAGTCCTGGACTTTTCTTTGTTGGAAGATTTTTAATCACAGTTTCAATTTCATTAATTGTGATTGGTCTGTTTATATTTTCTATTTCTTCCTGGTTCAGTCTTGGAAGTTGTGCTTTTCTAAGAATTTGTCCATTTCTTCCAGGTTGTCCATTTTATTGGCGTATAGCTGCTCATAATAATCTCTCCTGATCCTTTGTATTTCTGCAGTGTCAGAGGTTACTTCTCCGTTTTCATTTCTAATTCTGTTGATTTGAGTCTTCTCCCTTTTTTCTTGATGAGTCTGGCTAATGGTTTGTCTATTTTGTTTATCTTCTTTGAGAACCAGCTTTTAGTTTTATTGATCTTTGCTATTGTTTCCTCATTTCTTTTATGAGTCTGGCTAATGGTTTGTCTATTTTGTTTATCTTCTTTGAGAACCAGCTTTTAGTTTTATTGATCTTTGCTATTGTTTCCTTCATTTCTTTTTCATTTATATCTGATCTTTATGATTTCTTTCCTTCTGCTAACTTTGGGTTTTTTTTTTTTTGTTTTTCTTTCTCTAATTGCTTTTGGTTAGGCTCTTTATTTGAGATGTTTCTTGTTTTTTGAGGTAGGATTTGTACTGCTATAACTTCCCTCTTAGAACTGCTTTTGCTGAGTCCTGTAGGCTTTGGGTCGTTGTGTTTTCGTTGTTATTAGTTTCTGGGTATTTTTGATTTCCTCTTTCATTTCTTCAGTGATCTCTTGTTTATTTAGTAGTGTATTGTTTAGCCTCCATGTGTTTGTATTTTTTACAGTTCTTTTCCTGTAATTGATATCTAGTCTCATAGCGTTGTGGTCAGAAAATATACTTGGTATGATTTCAATTTTCTTAAATTTACCAGGGCTTGTTTTGTGGCCCAAGATATGATCTATCCTGGAGAATGTTCCATGAGCACTTTGAGAAGTAATATCATTCTGTTGTTTTTGGATAGAATGTCCTATAAGTATCAATTAAGTCCATCTTGTTTAATGTGTCATTTAAAGCTTGTGTTTCCTTATTTATTTTCATTTTGGATGATCTGTCCTTTGGTGAAAGCGGGGTGTTACAGTCTCCTGCTATTGTTATGTTACTGTCGATTTCCCCTTTTATGGCTGTTAGCATTTGCCTTATGTATTGACGTGCTTCTATGTTGGGTGCATAAATATTTACAATTGTTATACCTTCGTCTTGGATTGATCCCTTTATCATCATGTAGTGTCCTTCTTTGTCTCTTGTAATAGTCTTTATTTTAAAGTCTATTTTGTCTGATATGAGAATTGCTACTCCAGCTTTCTTTTGACTTCCATTTGCATGGAATATCTTTTTCCATCCCTTCACCTTCAGTCTGTATGTATCCCTAGGTCTGAAGTGGGTCTCTTGTAGACAGCATATATACGGGTCTTGTTTTTGTATCCATTCAGCCAGTCTATGTCTTTTGGTTGGAGCATTTAATCCACTTACACTTAAGATAATTATCGGTATGTATGTTCCTATTACCATTTTCTTAATTGTTTTGGGTTTGTTTTTGTAGGTCTTTTCCTTCTCTTGTGTTTTCTGCCTAGAGAAGTTCCTTTAGTGTTTGTTGTATAGCTGCTTTGGTGGTGCTGAATTCTCTTAGCTTTTGCTTGTCTGTAAAGGTTTTAATTTCTCCATCAAATCTGAATGAGATCCTTGCTGGGTAGAGCAATCTTGGTTGCAGTTTTTTTCCCTTTCATCACTTTAAATATGTCCAGCCACTCCCTTCTGGCTTGCAGGGTTTCTGCCGAAAGATCAGCTGTTAACCTTAAGGGGATTCCCTTGTATGTTATTTGTCGCTTTTCCCTTGCTGCTTTTAATATTTTTTCTTCGTATTTAATATTTGACAGTTTGATTAATATGTGTCTTGGTGTGTTTCTCCTTGGATTTATCCTATATGGGACTCCATGCACTTCTTGGACTTGACTGCCTATTTTCTTTCCCATGTTTGGGAAGTTTTCAACTATAATCTCTTCAAATATTTTCTCAGTCCCCTTCTTTTTCTCCTCTTCTTCTGGGACCCCTATAATTCGAATGTTGGTGCATTTAATGTTGTTCCAGATGTCTCTGAGACTGTCTTTAATTCTTTTCATTCTTTTTTCATATTCTGCTCTGCAGTAGATATTTCCACTATTTTATCTTCCAGGTCACTTATCCATTCTTCTGCCTCAGCTATTCTGCTATTGATTCCTTCCAGAGAATTTTTTATTTCATTTATTGTGTTGTTCATCATTGTTTGTTTGCTCTCTAGTTCTTCTAGGTCCTTGTTACATGTTTCTTGTATATTCTCCACTCTATTTCCAAGATTTTGGATCACCTTAACTATCATTACCCTGAATTCTTTTTCAGGTAGACTGCCTATATCCTGTTCATTTATTTGGTCTGGTGGGTTTTTACCTTGCTCCTTCATCTGCTGTGTGTTTCTCTGTCTTCTCATTTTGCTTAACTTACTGTGTTTGGGGTCTCCTTTTCACAGGCTGCACATTCATAGTTCCCGTTGTTTTTGGTGCCTGCCCCAGGTGGGTGAGGTTGGTTCAGTGGGTTGTGTAGGCTTCCTGGTGGAGGGGACTGGTGTCTCTGTTCTGGTGGATGAGGCTGGATCTTGTCTTTCTGGTGGGCAGGGCCATGTCCGGTGGTGTGTTTTGGGGTGTCTGTGAACTTAGTATGATTTTAGGCAGCCTGTCTGCTAATGGGTGGCGTTCGTTCCTGTCTTGCTAGTTGACTGGCATGGGGCATCCAGCACTGGAGCTTGCTGGCCGTTGTGTGGATCTGGGTCTTAGTGTTGAGATGGAGATCTCTGGGAGAGCTCGCACAGATTGATATTACACGGGGCTGGGATGTCTCTGGTGGTCCAATGTCCTGATCTCGGCTCTCCCACCTCAGAGACTCAGGCCTGACACCAGGCCAGAGCACCAAGACCCTGTCAGCCACACGGCTCAGAAGGAAAGGGAGAAAACAGAAAGAAAAATTTATTAGTTAAAAAACAAAAAGAGAGCAACCAAACCAATAAACAAATCCACCAATAATAACAGGCGCCAAAACTATGCTAAGATTAAATATAAAAATTAGAAACAAATCAGTCACTGACAGCCGACCCCAAGTCTACAGTTGCTCCCAAAGTCCACCACCTCAATTTTGGGACGATTTGTTGTCTATTTGTATATTTCACAGATGAAGGTTACATCAAGTTTATTGTGGGGATTTAATCTGCTGCTCCTGAAGCTGCTAGGAAAGATTTCCCTTTCTATTCTTTGTTTGCACAGCTCCTGGGGCTCAGCTTTGGTTTTGGCTCCACCTCTGCATGTAGGTTGCCCTCAGGCATCTGTTCCCACCCAGACAGGATGGGGTTAAAGCAGCGGCTGACTAGGGGGCTCTGGTTCACTCATGCTATGGGGAGGGAGGGGTACGGTAGTTATAATCGGAATGCAGGGTGAGCCTCCAGTGGCAGAGGCCGGCATGACGTTGCAACAGCCTGAGGCGCATTGTGTGTTCTCCTGGGGAAGTTGTCCCTGCATCATGGGACCCTGGCAGTGGCGGGCTGCACAGGCTCCCCAGGGTGGGGGCTGTGGATAGTGACCCATGCTTGCACACAGGATTCTTGGTGGCAGCAGCAGCAGCAGCATTAGCATTTCATGCCCGTCTCTGGTGTGCGAGCTGATAGCCGTGGCTTGTGCCCTTCTTTGGAGCTCATTTAGGTGGTGCTCTGCCTCTTCTGGGCAGACAGGGAAGGAAACCCCTCTCCTCACACACCCCGAAACAATGGTCTGTTGCCTCTTCCGCAGGTCCAGAATTTTTCCCGGACTCCCTCCCGGCTAGCTATGGTGCACTAGCCCCTTCAGGCTGTGTTCACACAGCCAACCCCAGTCCTCTCCCTGGGATCTGACCTCCGAAGCCCAAGCCTCAGCTCCCAGCCCCCGCCCGCCCCGGCGGGTGAGCAGACAAGCCTCTCGGGCGGGGGAGCGCCGGTCGGCGCCGATCCTCTGTGCGGGAATCTCTCCGCTTTGCCCCCCGCACCCCTGTGGCTGCGCTGTCCTCCGCGGCTCTGAACCATCCCTCCCGCCCAACCCCCATCTCTGTCCATGAACGGTCTTCGTAGTGTGTGGGAACTTTTCCTCCTTCACAACTTCCTCCCAGAGGTGCAGGTCCTGTCCCTATTCTTTTGTCTCTGTTTTTTCTTTTTTCTCTTGCCCTACTCAGGTATGTGGGGATTTTCTTGCCTTTTGGGAAGTCTGAGGTCTTCTGCTAGTGTTCAGTAGGAGTTGTTCCACATGTAGATTTATTTTCGATGTATTTGCGGGGATTAAGGTGATCTCCATGTCTTACTCCTCTGCCATCTTGAAGGTCCTCTCTGTAATATATTTTGAAATTAGGATGCCTCCAGCTTTATTCTTCTTTCTCAAGATCTCAAGATCAAAGTAGCTTTGGGCTATTCAAAGTCTTTTGTGATTTCATATAAATTTTAGAATTTTTTTTCTATAAAAAGTGCCATTGGGCTTTTGATGGGAATAGTATTAAGCCCTGTAGATTGCTTTGGGTAATATGGGCATCTTAACAATATTAAGTCTTCCAATCCATGAACGTGGGATGTTTTCCATTTACTTGCATTTTAAATTTCTTCCTTAATTTCTTTCTTCAGTGTATTACAGTTTTCAGTGTACAAGTTTTTCCAACTACTTGGTGAGGTTTATTTTAAGTATTTTATGCTTTTTGATGCTACTGCAAATGGGATTGTTTTCTTACCTTCCTTTTTGCATGGGTCATTGTTAGTATATAGAAACGCAACTGTTTTTTGTATGTTTTTCTATCCTGCAACTTTACTGAATTCATTATTAGTTCTAAGATTGTTTTTGGTGAAATCTTTAGATCTACTGTGTATAGGAACATGTTATCTGTAAACAGAGATCATTTTACTTTTCTCTTTCTGATTTGGCTGCCTTTTTTTTGTTGCCTAATTGCTCCAAGACCTTCAGTACTATGTTGAATAGAAGTTCACCACTAAATTTCAATCAGTTACAAGTCACAGTGATTCAATCTCTGAAATATATTTTCCTTTTCTCTTTTTCATTCCAACACTGCTGCCACTCTGGTTTTTGTCACTTCTTTCTCTGCAATAGCCTAACTGATCTCTTCTTGGTCCTAGGGTGCTCCTTTCAATTCTTTTGCCACCTGCCAGTGGAGTGAACTTGTAGCAACAAAAATGCTCCCTTTCTTAAACACATTAATGGCATGTATTCCTATAACTTTTGGGACAAAAATAACATTTTCTTTTTGAGCTTAGCATGTAAGGCCCTTCACAATCTGATTTCCACACACCTCTCTAGTTTCATCTTTTACCAGTCCTTCATACAAACTATTTACCAAAAAGAACGCCTGTCATCATCTAAATACTGTGCACTTTCCTACTTCTGGGCTGTTGTGCAAGCTCTGAACATCATAAGATCTTTTCTAGAGTATCTTCTCCAAATCTGCCTCTTATCCTTCTACTTATTCATCATCAGTCAGCTCAGTGTCATTGCCACCTAATTTCATTCAGTGTCCTTCTTTTGTGCTCTTATAGTGTGCATATCATACATTCATCTTTTTAACTAGACCACATGCTTCTAGAGTTGTTACTCTATGCTTTAATATATTTTCTAGTATAGTCATTGATTATTTTTACACTCTAACAAAATAAAAGAACTGAGGGGATATCTATTGAGGGAATTGGTGATGTTGAGCTGAAAAGAATGGTGTGGAAGGGTGAGGTGGGCAACAGAGGGGTGGTGGATCATGATACCTGTTTCCACATCTGAAGTCTTTCATAATGAAGGGTTTATATGTCTATCTGGGGGAGATTGCAGGGGAGCAGATTTTCTCTTGATGTAAGAAAAATGAACAGAGTTTTCTGAAGAAAGAATAGGCTACTGGGTCAGGAGGAAGTGAACAACTCACTTCTGGGTCTGTTTCGAGATATGTTGGACTGTTTCTCCTGATTGAGTATTGTTTCTATTGAAGGAAGGAATTCAGCCTCTTCTGGAGGGTTTGATCAGATGGCCTATGACATCTCTTCCAACTTTTACATTCCACCATTATTTTCTAAAATAAATAAAAATTACAGCTTCTTTTAAAAGAACTATGAGATACCACTATATAGCCAATAGAATGGCCAAAATCTGGAACACTGACAATACCAAATGCTGACAAGGATTTGAAGCAACAGGAATTCTTATACATTGCTGGTGGGAATACAAAATGGTACAACCACTTTGGAAGACAGTTTGGTGGTTTCTTACAAAAATAAACATACATCTACAGTAAACATATAATCCAGCAATTGTGTTCCTTGGTATTTACCCAAATGATTTGAAAACATAGGTCCATATAAAAAACCTCCACACAGATGTCTATAGTAGCTTTATTTATAATTTCCCAATCTTGGAAGCAACCAAGATTTCCTTTAGTAGGTGAATGGATAAATAAATTATGGTATACCCAATCGAATATTATTCAGTTCTACAAAGAAATGAGCTATTAAGCCATGAAAGATACAGAGGAAGCTTAAATGCATATTACTAAGTGAAAGAAGCCAATATGAAAAGGTGACATACTGTATGATTCCAACCTAATGACATTCTGGATAAGGTAAAACTATGTAGACCATAAAATGAAAAGTGGTTGGGAGGAAGGAATAGGCAAAGCATAGTTTGTTTTTTTTTAAGGTAGTGAAAGTACTCTGTGTAATATTATAGTGATGGGTATATGTCCTTATACATTTGTCCAAATCCATAGAAGGTATAACACCAAGAGTGAAACCTAAGGTAAACTATGGACTGTGGGTGATTATGATGTGTCAATGTTGGTTCATCCTTGGTAAAAAAAAAAAAAAAGTACCATTCTGGTGAGTGATGTTGATATTGAGGGAGGCTGTGCATATGTTGGGCAGGGAACATAGGGGAAATCTCTGTACCTTCCTTTCAAGTTTGTTGCAAACCTAGAGCTGCTCTAAAACATAAAGTCTTTAAAAAACTAAATAACAGCTTCTTCACACTTAAACCTTGAAAACAGATTGACCTACATAGTACTACTTAGAAGGTTTCAGTGAAGCCAAAGGAGCACAGGCCCCTCTCAGAATTCAGGTTTGAACTTATCTGTTGCAAAGGTGTTTGATAGTGCGGCTTCCTGATTTCTGTTGTTCACCCTTTTCCTCATCAGTATCCCATTCCTGATGGCCAACATCTAACAGTACAATGATCAAGGAACAATGTTTTATGTATCCTAAGATACCTATCTTACTCTATCTTGTGTTACATTCCTTTTTGTGCTTGAATATCTACCCAATTAGATTGTGAATGATGTCTTAACTTTTTATGTACCCTCTGTAGCTTTTATATCTGTCCTTAGTGAGGATTCCACAAATGATTGTTAAGCTGAATTGAATTTAGGCTACAGGATGAAACAGATTCAGCTAATCCATTCTAAAACATTGTAGTAGAGGCTTCCCTGGTGGCACAGTGGTTGAGAATCTGCCTGCCAATGCAGGGGACACGGGTTCGAGCCCTGGTCTGGGAAGATCCCACATGCCGCGGAGCAACTAGGCCCGTGAGCCACAACTACTGAGCCTGCGTGTCTGGAGCTTGTGCTCCACAACAAGAGAGGCCGCGACAGTGAGAGGCCCACGCACCGCGATGAAGAGTGGCCCCCGCTCGCCGCAACTAGAGAAAGCCCTCGCACAGAAACGAAGACCCAACACAGCCAAAAATAAATAAATAAAAATTAAATTAAAAATAAAACCCTCTAAAACATTGTAGTAATCTACCAGAGGGATAAAAATAGGAAAAAAAACAAAACAAAAACCATGAACATGGGATCTCAGGATACTCTGGCATTTCAGTTTCTGAAATGTGGCAATTTGGTAGTACTGGCAAGTTGGGAAGAGAGGTATGCCAATTACAGGGTGAGGAGGTGAACAGTACAGCTGAGAGTCAAGAGGAGTGACATGGACTGAGCACCTATGTCCTGACTTAGCCTCAAGTGGTCCTCAGTAGAATCTAACAGGTGGACCCTCCTGGGGATCCAGGAAACACTGCAAACACAGGGAATTCAGTCCATTGTTAATGTTGGCCAGATCACAGACAGTATGAGTTAGGAAATACCAGACTTCACCAAGCAAGAATGTTTCTGTCTTTTTCATAGGCATCTAAAAATGGAATTAGCTACCAAAGAGAAAGAAAGAAACAACCAGATTTTTCAAGAGGAGGAGGAGAGGTTGTAATTCCTCTTTTTTTCTGTGGTACGCGGGCCTCTCACTGTTGCGGCCTCTCCCGTTGCGGAGCACAGGCTCCGGACGCGCAGGCTCAGCGGCCATGGCTCACGGGTCCAGCAGCTCCATGGCATGTGGGATCTTCCCGCACCGGGGCACAAACCCACGTCCCCTGCATCGGCAGGCAGACTCTCAACAACTGCGCCACCAGAGAAGCCCCCGTCTTTTTTTTTCTTACAGAGTTTTCTATGGCTAGCAAAACTAAGCTCGTCAGTCCTTTGGTGTTGACAGCAAAGTATCCCACAGTATCTTCCAGGTAGCTGTTGATCTGTAAATCATCCACCTTCTCCCATACTTATTGCCTCTGGAGGGCCCCTGTGGCACAGCCTCCTGCTTGAAGCTGAAAATAATTGCTGATCTTTATAAAGGCAGAGAGAGGCCTGAGGGAAGGAATACTGGACATAGAGACTAGTGGCATTGGAGAAAGGGGAGCTGACTAGTTTGCAAAGTAAACTTTTCCTCAAAAATTTAATTGAAAGCATTCACAAGTCTGCACATCCAGCCTTGTTGGCTGGTCATCTGCGGCAGCAGAGTTCAGATATGATGACAGAGCTATGTGAATCCTGGGTGGAGAGACATTCCCGTGATGTGCCCTGTGGGACCTTCTGCCTTCCTGCTGACAGCATCATCTGTTCCAAAAAAAAAAAAAAAAATTATGCTTCTAATTAAGACTGAAGCTGAGGTCTCACTCACTTCTCTCCGAATGGGACCCTGTCCGGACAGTTTGTGTAAGCTTCTATACTTGTATTTGTATAAATCCTTTGCTAATCTTTCTACTTGGTGTTGGTGATTCTCGGGTGTCCTTGGTTGGGACACGGGTCGCATTTACCGGGGAACTTGACTCCAGGCGTGTGGCTCCCGGACCGCAACAAAGCAAATACACCAGAAGTACATCTACATGTGGAACAACTCCTACAGAACACCTACTGAATGCTGGCAGAAGACCTCAGACCTCCCAAAAGGCAAGAAACTCCCCACGTACCTGGGTAGGGCAAAAGAAAAAAAATAAAAAACAGAGACAAAAGAATAGGGATGGCACCTGCAGCAGTGGGAGGGAGCTGTGAAGGAGGAAAGGTCTCCACACACTAGGAAGCCCCTTCGCAGGCAGAGACTGCGGGAGGCGGAGGAGGGAGCTTCGGAGCTGCGGAGGACAGCGCAGCAACAGGGGTGCGGAGGGCAAAGCGGAGAGATTCCCGCATAGAGGATCGGTGCCGACCGGCACTCACCAGCCCCAGAGGCTTGTGTGCTCACCCGCCAGGGCGGGTGGGGCTGAGAGCTGAGGCTCGGGTTTCGGTCGGAGCGCAGGGAGAGGACTGGGGTTGGCGGCTTGAACATAGCTCAAAGGGGTTAGTGCACCACGGCTGGCCGGGAGGGAGTCCGGGGAAAAGTCTGCACCTGCGAAGGAGGCAAGAGACTTTTTCTTCCCTCTTTGTTTCCTGGTGCGCGAGGAGCGGGGATTAAGAGCGCTGCTTAAAGGAGCTCCAGAG
>NW_006793498.1:5546058-5552702 GCF_000442215.2 Lipotes vexillifer | reverse complement strand
CGCCCCGCACTCCGTGCCCCTCCCTGCCCCCGGCCTGAGAGCGCCAGAGCCCCCGAGTCAGCGGCTCCTTTAACCCCGTCCTGTCTGAGCAAAAAACAGACGCCCTCCAGCGACCTACACGCAGAGGCAGGGCCAAATCGAAAGCTGAGCCCCTGTGAGCTGTGAGAACAAAGAAGAGAAAGGGAAATCTCTCCCAGCAGCCTCAGAAGCAGCGGATTAAAGCTCCACAATCAACTTGATGAACCCTGCATCTGTGGAATACATGAATAGACAGCGAATCATCCCAAATTGAGGAGGTGGCCTTTGAGAGCAAAATTTATGATTTTTCCCCCTTTTCCTCTTTTTGTGATTGTGTATGTGTATGCTTCTGTGTGAGATCTTGTCTGTATAGCTTTGCTTCCACCATTTGTCCTAGCGTTCTATCAGTCCATTGTTTTTTTTTTAATTTCTTTTTTCTTAATAATTAATTTTAATTTAAATAACTCTATTATACTTTACCTTCTTTCTTTCTTTCCTTCCTTCCCTCCTTTAGACAACGAATCATCCCAAATTGAGGAGGTGGACTTTGAGAGCAAGTTTTATGATTTTTTCCCCTTTACCTCTTTGTGAGGGTGTATGTTTATGCTTCTGTGTAAGATTTTGTCTGTATAGCTTTGCTTCCACCATTTGTACTAAGGTTCTATCCGTCCCTTTTTTTTTTTCTCTAAATAATTATTTTTTAATTCAATAACTTTATTATACTTTATTTTATTTTACTGTATCTTCTTTATTTCTTTTTTCCTTCCTTCCCTCCTTCCTTCCTTCCTCCCTCACTCCCTCCTTTCTTTCCTTCTTGCCTTCTTTCCTTCTTTTCTTCATTTTTTCTTTCTTTCTTTCTTCCTTCCCTCCTTCCTTCCTTCCTTCCTTCCCTCCTTTCTTTCTTTCTTTCTTCCTTCCCTCCTTCCTTCCTTCCTTCCTTCCCTCCTTTCTTTCTTTCTTTCTTTCTTTCTTTCCTATTTCCTCCTACTTCTACTAATTCTCTCTACTTTCTCTCCCTTTTATTCTGAGCCGAGTGGATGAAAGGCTCTTGCTGCTCCAGCCAGGAGTCAGGACTCTGCCTCTGAGGTGGGAGAGCCAACTTCAGAACACTGGTCAACAAGAGACCTCCCAGCTCCACATAATATCAAATGGTGAAAATCTCCCAGAGACCTTCATCTAAACACCAGCACCCAGTTTCACTCAACGACCAGCAAGCTACACTGCTGGACAACCTATGCCAAACAACTAGCAAAACAGGAACACAACCCCACCCACTAGCAGAGAAGCTGTCTAAAATCATAATAAGTCCACAGACACCCCAAAGCACACCACCAGACGTGGACCTGCCCACTAGAGAGACAAGATCTAGCCTCATACACCACAACACAGCCACTAGTCCCCTCCACCAGGAAGCCTACACAACCCACTGAACCAACCTTAGCCACTGGAGACAGACATCAAAAACAACGGGAGCTACGAACTTGCAGCCTGCAAAAAGGTGAACCCAATCACAGTAAGATAAGCAAAATGAGAAGACAGAAAAACACACAGCAGATGAAGGAGCAGGATAAAAACCCACCAGACCTAACAAATGAAGAGGAAATAGGCAGTCTACCTGAAAAAGAGTTCAGAATAATGATAGTAAAGATGATCCAAAATCTTGGAAATAGAATGGACAAAATGCAAGAAGCAGTTAACAAGGACCTAGAAGAAATAAAGATGAAACAGACAATGATGAACAACACAATAAATGAAATGAAAAATACTCTAGATGGGATCAATAGCAGAATAAATGAGGCAGAAGAACGGATAAGTGACCTGGAAGATAAAATAGTGGAAATAACTACTGCAGAGCAGAATAAAGAAAAAAGAATGAAAAGAACTGAGGACAGTCTCAGAGACCTCTGGGACAACATTAAACGCACCAACATTCGAATTATAGGGGTTCCAGAAGAAGAAGAGAAAAAGAAAGGGACTGAGAAAATATTTGAAGAGATTATAGTTGAAAACTTCCCTAATATGGGAAAGGAAATCGTTAATCAAGTCCAGGAAGCACAGAGAGTCCCATACAGGATAAATTCAAGGAGAAATACGCCAAGACACATATTAATCAAACTGTCAAAAACTAAATACAAAGAAAGCATATTAAAAGCAGCAAGGGAAAAACAACAAATAACACACAAGGGAATCCCCATAAGGTTAACAGCTGATCTCTCAGCAGAAACTCTACAAGCCAGAAGGGAGTGGCAGGACATACTGAAAGTGATGAAGGAGAAAAACCTGCAACCAAGATTACTCTACCCAGCAAGGATCTCATTCAGATTTGATGGAGAAATTAAAACCTTTACAGACAAGCAAAAGCTGAGAGAGTTCAGCACCACCAAACCAGCTTTACAACAAATGCTAAAGGAACTTCTCTAGACAAAAACACAAGAGAAGGAAAAGTCCTATAATAACGAACCCAAAACAATTTAGAAAATGGGAATAGGAACATACATATCGATAATTACCTTAAATGTAAATGGACTAAATGCTCCCACCAAAAGACACAGATTGGCTGAATGGATACAAAAACAAGACCCATATATATGCTGTCTACAAGAGACCCACTTCAGACCTAGAGACACATACAGACTGAAAGTAAGGGGATGGAAAAAGATATTCCATGCAAATGGAAACCAAAAGAAAGCTGGAGTAGCAATTCTCATATCAGACAAAATAGACTTTAAAATAAGGACTATCAGAAGAGACAAAGAAGGACACTACATAATGATTAAGGGATCGATCCAAGAAGAAGATATAACAATTGTAAATATTTATGCACCCAACATAGGAGCACCTCAATACATAAGGCAAAAACTAGCAGCCATAAAAGGGGAAATCGACAGTAACACATTCATAGTAGGGGACTTCAACACCCCACTTTCACCAATGGACAGATCATCCAAAATGAAAATAAATAAGGAAACACAAGCTTTAAATGATACATTAAACAAGATGGACTTAATTGATATTTATAGGACACTCCATCCAAAAACAACAGAATACACATTTTTCTCAAGTGCTCATGGAACATTCTCCAGGATAGATCATATCTTGGGTCACAAATCAAGCCTTGGTAAATTTAAGAAAATTGAAATTGTATCAAGTATCTTTTCCGACCACAATGCCATGAGACTAGATATCAATTACAGGAAAAGATCTGTAAAAAATACAAACACATGGAGGCTAAACAATACACTACTCAATAACGAAGTGATTACTGAAGAAATCAAAGAGGAAATTTAAAATTACCTAGAAACAAATGACAATGGAGACACAACAACCCAAAACCTATGGGATGCAGCAAAATCAGTTCTAAGAGGGAAGTTTATAGCAATACAAGCCCACCTTAAGAAGCAGGAAACATCTCGAATAAACAACCTAACCTTGCACCTCAAGCAATTAGAGAAAGAAGAACAAAAAAACCCCAGAGTTAGCAGAAGGAAAGAAATCATAAAAATCAGATCAGAAATAAATGAAAAAGAAATGAAGGAAACAATAGCAAAGATCAATAAAACTAAAAGCTGGTTCTTTGAGAAGATAAACAAAATAGATAAACCATTAGCCAGACTCATCAAGAAAAAAAGGGAGAAGACTCAAATCAATAGAATCAGAAATGAAAAAGGAGAAGTAACAACTGACACTGCAGAAATACAAAAAATCATGAGGGATTACTACAAGCAACTCTATGCCAATAAAATGGACAATCTGGAAGAAATGGACAAATTCTTAGAAATGCACAAACTGCCAAGACTGAATCAGGAAGAAATAGAAAATATGAACAGACCAATCACAAACACTGAAATTGAAACTGTGATTAAAAATCTTCCAACAAACAAAAGCCCAGGACCAGATGGCTTCACAGGCGAATTCTATCAAACATTTAGAGAAGAGCTAACACCTATCCTTCTCAAACTCTTCCAAAATATAGCAGAGGGAGGAACACTCCCAAACTCATTCTACGAGGCCACCATCACCTTGATACCAAAACCAGACAAGGATGTCACAAAGAAAGAAAACTACAGGCCAATATCACTGATGAACATAGATGCAAAAATCCTCAACAAAATACTAGCAAACAGAATCCAACAGCACATTAAAAGGATCATACACCATGATCAAGTGGGGTTTATTCCAGGAATGCAAGGATTCTTCAATATACGCAAATCTATCAATGTGATTAACCATATTAACAAATTGAAGGAGAAAAACCATATGATCATCTCAATAGATGCAGAGAAAGCTTTTGACAAAATTCAACACCCATTTATGATAAAAACCCTGCAGAAAGTAGGTGTAGAGGGAACTTTCCTCAATATAATAAAGGCCGTATATGACAAGCCCACAGCCAACATCATCCTCAATGGCGAAAAACTGAAAGCATTTCCACTAAGGTCAGGAACAAGACAAGGTTGCCCACTCTCACCACTCTTATTCAACATAGTTTTGGAAGTTTTAGCCACAGCAATCAGAGAAGAAAAGGAAATAAAAGGAATCCAAATCGGAAAAGAAGAAGTAAAGCTGTCACTGTTTGCAGATGACATGATACTATACATAGAGAATCCTAAAGATGCTACCAGAAAACTACTAGAGCTAATCAATGAATTTGGTAAAGTAGCAGGATACAAAATTAATGCACAGAAATCTCTGGCATTCCTATATACTAACGATGAAAAATCTGAAAGTGAAATCAAGAAAACACTCCCATTTACCATTGCAACAAAAAGAATAAAATATCTAGGAATAAACCTACCTAAGGAGACAAAAGACCTGTATGCAGAAAATTATAAGACACTGATGAAAGAAATTAAAGATGATACAAACAGATGGAGAGATATACCATGTTCTTGGATTGGAAGAATCAACATTGTGAAAATGACTCTACTCCCCAAAGCAATCTATAGATTCAATGCAATCCCTATCAAACTACCACTGGCATTTTTCACAGAACTAGAACAAAAAATTTCACAATTTGTATGGAAACACAAAAGACCCCGAATAGCCAAAGCAATCTTGAGAACAAAAAATGGAGCTGGAGGAATCAGGCTGCCTGACTTCAGACTATACTACAAAGCTACAGTAATCAAGACAGTATGGTACTGGCACAAAAACAGAAAGATAGATCAATGGAATAGGATAGAAAGCCCAGAGATAAACCCATGCACATATGGTCACCTTATCTTTGATAAAGGTGGCAGGAATATACAGTGGAGAAAGGACAGCCCCTTCAATAAGTGGTGCTGGGAAAACTGGACAGGTACATGTAAAAGTATGAGATTAGATCACTCCCTAACACCATACACAAAAATAAGCTCAAAATGGATTAAAGACCTAAATGTAAGGCCAGAAACTATCAAACTCTTAGAGGAAAACATAGGCAGAACACTCTATGACATAAATCACAGCAAGATCCTTCTTGACCCATCTCCTAGAGTAATGGAGATAAAAACAAAAATAAACAAATGGGACCTAATGAAACTTCAAAGCTTTTGCACAGCAAAGGAAACCATAAACAAGACCAAAAGACAGCCCTCAGAATGGGAGAAAATATTTGCAAATGAATCAACTGACAAAGGATTAATCTCTAAAATTTACAGGCAGCTCATGCAGCTCAATAACAAAAAAATAAACAACCCAATCCAAAAATGGGCAGAAGACCTAAATAGACATTTCTCCAAAGAAGATATACAGACTGCCAACAAACACATGAAAGAATGCTCAACATCATTAATCATTAGAGAAATGCAAATCAAAACTACAATGAGATATCATCTCACACCAGTCAGAATGGCCATCATCAAAAAATCTAGAAACAATAAATGCTGGAGAGGGTGTGGAGAAAAGGGAACACTCTTGCACTGCTGGTGGGAATGTGAATTGGTTCAGCCACTATGGAGAACAGTATGGAGGTTCCTTAAAAAACTACAAATAGAACTACCATATGACCCAGCAATCCCACTACTAGGTATATACCCTGAGGAAACCAGAATTCAGAAAGAGTCATGTACCAAAATGTTCATTGCAGCTCTATTTACAATAGCCCGGAGATGGAAACAACCTAAGTGCCCGTCGTCGGATGAATGGATAAAGAAGATGTGGCACATATATACAATGGAATATTACTCAGCCATAAAAAGAAACGAAATTGAGCTATTTGTAATGAGGTGGATAGATCTAGAGTCTGTCATACAGAGTGAAGTAAGTCAGAAAGAGAAGGACAAATACCGTATGCTAACACATATATATGGAATTTAAGAAAAAAAAAATGTTATGAAGAACCTAGGGGTAAAACAGGAATAAAGACAGAGACCTACTGGAGAACAGACTTGAGGATATGGGGAGGGGGAAGGGTGAGGTGTGTTAGGGCGAGAGAGAGACATGGACATATATATACTAACAAACGTAAGGTAGATAGCCAGTGGGAAGCAGCCGCATGGCACAGGGAAACCGGCTCGGTTCTTTGTGGCTGTCTGGAGGGGTGGGATAGGGAGGGTGGGAGGGAGGGAGACAAAGAGGGAAGAGATATGGGAACATATATATATGTATAACTGACTCACTCTGTTATAAAGCAGAAACTAACACAC
>NW_006793498.1:5527975-5545713 GCF_000442215.2 Lipotes vexillifer | reverse complement strand
GTATATATACTAACAAATGTAAGGTAGATAGCCAGTGGGAAGTAGCCGCATGGCACAGGGATACCAGCTCGGTGCTTTGTGACTGCCTGGAGGGGTGGGATAGGGAGGGTGGGAGGGAGGGAGACGAAGAGGGAAGAGATATGGGAACATATGTATATGTATAACTGATTCACTCTGTTATAAAGCAGAAACTAACACACCATTGTAAAGCAATTATACCGCAATCAAGATGTTAAAAAAAGAAAAAAAGACTGAAGCTGAGAAATTTTCCTGACGGGTGGAAGTTGTAGCATGCATGGCCCATTAGATTTGCATTCTTTGTTCAGTGGGACATAAAGTCACTAGTTTATCAACAAATTGAAACACCGAGGATATTCTCTCTCTCTGACTTTCCTACATACAATCACAACACCGCCCCACACACATGCATGAGACACACACATCCAGTTACTACTTTAGAGTAAGCGCTTTTTTTCTTTTATAGTTTCAGGTGGAATCAATCAGTCAATCAATTTCTCTGTGTGTCTCTGTCTCTTTCTCTCTTTCTTCAATATTTCCCAGACTTGTGGGGGACTTTCCCTCCAGATTTGGTGGTTTTAAATTCAGGACAACCCTGATAAAGACTTTTTACCACTAAGAAGATTTGAGAAAAATATGACTCTGTCCCTAAAGGAAATAGCAAAAGTTCATTCCTAACAATTTTTTGAATGGGCATTAACTGCTGAAAAAAGTGAAATAAGTTGACAGTTTCCCACAGTGGCTAATTTGAAGGGGACAAGAGGTACCTAGAAGTACAGAGTTTGGTGCATTTGGTAAAAATAAAACAGCCTCCTTACTTTATAATAACAGCTTGTGTTATAGGTTTCTTCCTAAAGTGGAAATGTTGCCAAGGCAATACCTTGGCAATCTTCCACATGGCTGCTTTTTACATTAATCCACACAGGCTTCACGGACGTTAATCTTTATGACACACCTATGCAGTCCAGAAAGGCAGAATATATTGTTTTAGTCTGTTTTTCATGAAGGGAAAGAATAATAGAAAACAAATGTTTCTGGTCTCCACTCGTCTTTCCAGGACACACTGTCAATGACCAGACCTGGGATTTTGAAATGGCCTTAGGACCTCAGCCCAGGACTGTGGAGAAAAGAGAGCAGGAGACCTAAAGAGAATGAATGCAACAAGCCAGATCAAGGACGCAGCTGATGGTCAGAGCTGGAAGGTCTGCCCCTGAGACAACGTGGAGGCCAGGGGGCAGAAGCCCAAAAGGAACCAGAGCCAAAAGTCACAGTTAGCAAAGCTCAGAGCCAAAGCACGAGACAGGAACCAAAGAAGCAATCAACACTGAGCAAGAATGTCCAGTGTCAGCATTCAGAAAGTGCCCTCGTGACCTCCCTTGGTGCAGTTAGCGCTTCCTTATCCCCAGGGTGGGCAGCCCCTCTGGAAAGCAGCCCCTGCAGCTGGGCTTGAGGAGTGATTTACCTTGGAGTCAGGGTGAGCTGTTTCAATTTCTACTAGACCTTCCACTATGAGGAGACAGAGATAAGATCTTTATGCCCAAGATGTCTCTGGAGTCATAAAGTTCACCAAAGTGGTATCATAGGGGCCGGGCTTGGACTAGGGTGGGCGAGTGAGGTGCCTAGGGTGCCAGCCTTAAGGAGGCATTCACTCGTAGTGTCAGACAAATGCAGGTCACTGAGGCTCAGAGAGGCGGAGGATGCTTCCCTGCCCAAGGCTGGGCAGCACTGGCCCTGACACCTGATGGCCTCTGTTTCCCTTTGACATTGGGCCACGAGTCCATTCTGAATCAGAGTCTGGGGACCCCATGGTGTTTCTTGAAACAAAATATATGATATATATGATATATGAATTGAATATATGATTAATATTTAGCTTCTCCCTGGCATTTAATAATGTAGGATGGATGAAAATAAACTCCTAAATCAATGTAACAGAAATATGTTGGCTAACACCATGGTAAAGACATTTTCTCTTATCCATTGGCTGGCCAGGAAGTTCTAAATACTTTCCCAAGAGTATTTGCTTCAAAAAGAACAGAGAGAAAGTTACTGAGAGACCCCAGCAAATGTTTGCTGAATGAATAGATAATGAATTAGGACTGACAACAGGGAGAATAGGACTCACATGAACCCCATGAAGATATTCAGTATTCTTCCTTTTAGTTCCATCTGGTGATTAACAGGCTTGGTTTATTTTTATATACTAAATGTTTTCAAGCAATATCTATATTAAGTGCCCAAAAGCTTTTCCTCTGAAACTTATCATTTAAATCACTTTAGTTGACTCTGATCCCAACCAAGTAAGATGTTAAGGAAAGAACAAGTACAAGAGAAATAGTATAAAACTTTATCCAAGAAGACTTGTTGGTTAATTTTGATTTGGGGTGTTTGTGAAGAGCTCCCTCAAATCCATATTCTAAATCTAAATAGGAGTATCTTCAGTTTTCCAGTCAAGAGTGATTTTCTTTCTTTCTTTTTTTCCACTGGGCTCCACAGATTGGGCTGTCTTCTGTCTGCTTCTGAGGCTGTCATCCATCTCCAGGGTTTATAGTTGCTGACAACGTGCTTCAATAATTCACAAGGAACAGGACCCGTTTTGTGTTCCCCCTTTTTTCAGTTGGCTCAGTGATGCAAAGCAAATTAAAAGCATGCTTTTTGTCAGTGAAGTAAGTCGAGAGGTATCAGAGACACCCTACGAGGAGTAATAACTGAAGGAGTTACCGCTATTAAATGTTTTCCACCAAAGCACAACTGGATAAAACCAGAAACACACTGGGGTCTGCCCGGCACCCTTGAATCCTGCTTGCCTGGGGACTGTACTCAAGAATCCCTTGTCTAGCCTCCAAAATGTGGAGTTGATTTATTCCGGCTCTCAAGGTTTAAGGAAGGGAAATCTAAGGACAAAATGAAATTCTAAATTCACTCACTCAATTTATATAACCTGTGGCATTTGTTTGCTAATTATCTTGGTAAGATGTTTAAGTAGCAACTATTATGCATTCTTTCCATAACTCTCTTCAAAAGAAGATGCCTTTTATTTCTGCGCAGCCTCAGACAACAGAGCAGGAACGAGAAGGCCACACAGCCATGACTTTCACTCTTCAGAGAAGGAGCCTCCTGGGGACGTGCCATTGCTCGTGTGTCTTTAATATTAGATGTAAAAAGTTCTGTGTCAGGCTGAAGTCCCCAGACTGGCCTCATCTCAGAGGAGGCTGGAGCCTGTCAGGGCTCCCATGTCAGGGCTCCCATGTCCTGACTTTGTTGACTGATTTCTGCTTATTGAAATTCAGCCGCAGCAGCAGCAGAAGCTGCCTCCTCCCTGTAGCTAGCTCCTATCCCTGGGCAAATAAGACTGTGGCTCAAAGGCTTTGTAAACCACGATTTCCAGGGCCAATTTCAATACTCCGGTTCCTCTCTGAAGCCAATAACCAGACCCACACCAGAAGGTGGACACACCCCTCCAGATAAAGAATGGACTTATTTAGGTTCATGCAGAAACCAAAGAGGAAAGAACAGGGTGGATGATACAGTCCTCTACTGGCCCTTGCAACAGAGCTGAGCGCTGCTTTGTGGAGCCTGGCTGACTCCCTCCGCTGCTCGTGTACACATAGCACGCCCTCTGCACGACCTCGGCATGCCTTGCACCTTCAGTTTGATTTTGGCATTAGTGGTTTTCATAGATTTTTCTCCCTCATATTTTCCACATATCTCATATCACTATTAAAAGTGTATTTTGGATAGACTGGTCCTAGCCATTGAGTGAAAAATTCTGCTTTTGAAAAGTATATTTGTAAAGGAATATTGCAAAGCTCACGACCTGGAAATCAGCTGACATCTGCTGTGTCCTTATATGTCAGTACAGATAGATATGATATACAGATAGATAGGTCTACACATAAAATATTAACTATATTTACATGCAGTTTTCTTTAGGTAAGTAAATAGAAAACTTAACCTCAGTTCCACTTGGCTTTTGGCAAGAAGTTTGCACCTAGTTTTTTATCCAATTGGCAAATGCACATAATTAATAAATGAGTTTAAAGGATACAATTTTTCCTTTTGTTTTCTTTAAAATGCAATTTGAGATTGGAGTAAAACAGAATAAATATCAATGGAGGCCCAAAACCTTACAAAAACTTTAATAGGATAGGCCTGTGGTAGCTGGAACCATAGCCCTTGAGGTCTACACTGATCCAGAAATTCCAGTCACAAAACCTGAAATTTTTTTTTTTTTTTTTTTTGCTTCTCCATCATATTCTGAAGCTTGTGGTAGCCCTAAAAGGGTTGCCAGTTCACTCTTACAACTTCGCCCCAGGCTGAGGAAAGAACTGACTCCAAAATGTGTTCTGACAATGACATCGTTACAAAGGTGAGTCTTCTTGGTGTTAAGACTATCATGGCTGCAGATACAGGGGATGTGCTCTTAGGCTTCACTGCAGGGATGCTGGGAGCAACTAGCTTCCCCAGGTGGATGCCACATAGACACACCAAAAGGCAGGAGTGGGTACATGACTGTGAGATGCACTGGTCCTATCACGTACTGCACCATCAGAGACTCTGGCTCAGCAGAGCACTGGAATGGTACATTCAAGGCATAGCTGAGGCAGCAGCTTTGAGATTAGGTAAGGAGGTGGGGGTCATCATCTAGGGTGCACTGTGTACTTGATATCAACGAATATTATACGGTGTGACATCCTCAGTAGGTGGAATACATACTTCCAGGAGTTAGGGGTCAGGGCAGGAATGGCCCTGCTTACCATCACTCCGTTACCTGCCTGGAGAATTTCTCTTCCTTTCCTTGTTTCTCTGGGTTCTGTCCTGGCTCCCTCTGGTCCTTCCACCAGAGGACACAGAGTCCTATTAAACTATAATCGACAGCTCGGCACTTTGGGTTCCTTGTGCCAAGGGACCAACAGGCAAGAAGGGGGTGACTCGTGGCATCAGGAGGAGATTGGGAGACTGTCATACAGCAGAAGCAGGGAAGAATATATTTGGCACCCAAGTGAGTTTTTTAGGTGCCTCTTGGTACTACTTTGCCCAGTGTTGACAGTAATAGGCAAGTTCAGAAACCTTAGTCAGAGAAGGACGTGGTGACTGGGAGCTCAGACCCGTCTGGTCAGGTTCATGCCACCAGGTAAGACACCCAGACCTGCGGAGGTGCTAGGTGAGGTTGGGGAGAATATGGAATGCAGGTGGAGGAGGAGACAATGCGTTTCACTTGTGATCCCGAGGCTGGCTGCTCAGCTGGGGCTGTGTTTCCTGCCACTAAACCTCAGTAAGCTTACCTGAGGAAGAATACGCCACCATCTTAACAAAGCTGCCTCCACAATGTATACAGAGCAGCGGATTTAAAGGGTGGACTCTTGAGCTCCGTGAAGTGCTACCTAGACCCTCATTCAGTACCAAAAAACTTGCTCCCCAAGCTGCTGGGAGTGCTGCAGACAGATAGCTTTTGCTGTCAGCTTACTTTGGGAATTCTCTCAACTGAAGAGAGCCCCTGGCATCCAGGAACTGGTTGACCTGGGGATGTCAAACTTGTTGCCTCTTGCTAAAATGGTATATCTCTATATCTTGCAGCTTCGGAACTCAGCTGTGCGGTTTGCTGAGGTTTTTGTTAAGACTGCAGTTGTAGCCCAACATCTCCCTTCATCCACTCCTCTTATTTTCCTTCTTTCCTCAGGTGTTGATCAAGAGAACCTCTAATAAACTTCCTACATGCAAACCACTCCTCAGTCTCTGGTTCCTGGGGAACCTAACCTGCAGCAGTGTTAAGAAAAAAATGAAACAGGGAAATGGAATAAATATCAGATATCAGGAGAGGCTGCCTAGTTAAGATGGTCAGGTAGGACTCCTCCAAGAAGTTGATATTTGAGCCGATGTGTGAATGATGAGAAGGGGCACAGAAAGATCTGGGGGGAGTAGCCTCCCAGACAGAGGAAAGTATGAAGACCCTGAGGGGAGAATGAGTTGGACGTGTTCCAGAAAAAAAGGAAGGCCCGTGTTACATGTGATAAATGAAAAACAGGCCGGTAGAAAAAGCTGCTGGATCATGGAGTTTGAACTTTATTCTCAATACAATAAGTAATTATTAACAATAATTTAAAATATTACTTTGACTTCTGTGTAGTGAATGACTTGCAGATGTTGAAAGTAGAATCGGGATGAATGGTGAGTTATAAGGTCACCCAGGAAAGAACTGGGGTGTTCTGGACCAGGGTGGTGATGGTGGAGTGTGATTGATTTTTGCTACTTATTTTGGAGGTGAATCTAAAAGAAGTTGTGATGGGTTACATGCAGGACAATGAAAAAAGAATAATTAAAGATGACCCCTAGGATAGGCCTGAGCAACTGGGGCCTCGTCACTAATTGGGATCTGAAAGACTAGCAGAGGAGAATGTTTGAAAGGAGAAAAATCTAAAGCAACCCGAGGATGGGGTGCAAAGTTCCCAGAGAAAACAACAGACTCAAAGTTTATATTACTGAATTAAGTAGTGAATTCAACTGTGTCAATCTTTTCCATCCTTCTGTGCTTCAGTTTCTTAGCTTTCCAGCCTTTCCTAGGCAGTTATGAGATTTTGTAGGCCTCAATCTATAATTCTCTATAAACTGGTTTAAGTTTCTCAGAGATTTTGCATTTTCAGCCACCTCCCAAGTGACACTGATGCTGTGGTCAGAGGACATTTTGAGCATCAAGGTTCCAGTCAGGCAGACCCAGTTTTGAATTATTTCCCAGCCAATTATTAGTTGTATAATACTGGGGAAGTTTAAATCTTCTCAGAACTTTCATTTCTTTAAAAATAGGAACGATATACCTACTTCATAATGTTACTGAGAGAATTAAATGATGTCATGTCTGTAGAGCCTAAAGCAAGCAGCCCAGCTCCTCACTCACAACAGCGTTCACTAATTTAGTCTCCCTCCCACTCCGTCTCAAAAAGGGTGTCTATTCACAAATTATATTAGAATTAAAAAAAATCACTATAAGGCTATTGGCATTCAGAGAATTAAGATGTGCGGTTTTGACTACAGCTAAGTAACTCCAATGGTCCACAGAATGTAGTCTTTTGAATTTTGCTGAACTACATATTTAAGTCCTATACACTGAGATGACGGTCATTGGCAGTAGTGAGTCACTTTCCTGGGGTGAAACCTATCCAAGGTCAAGCATCCTCATCTCAGACCAACTTTATGGTTCTTAGCTCATCGTCCCATCCATGCACCTTTTGTGAAGCAAGAAAATCTCTGTATTTTATGGAATATGCCCCTGCTAAACAAAGGCACAAACAGAAAAAAACAAACAATTCGAACCAACCAGTGAAGAGCGCTGGCATGAAAGTGAGGAGAAAGTTAAGAAATCTAGGAAAAAGATGATGCTTATACAGCAAAATAGGAGTTGGGGATAAACTATGGAGTGGGAATGCCACATTGGCGGTGGTTTGGATTCACGATATGAATGCTTTTACCATGTGCCCCATAAGGAAAGGTAATTCACACACTATTTCAATAAATTTTCCAGACAGAATTCATACTATTTGCTTTATAAATGAGTCTACTCCTCTATTTATAGAATTATGAAGGTCTTAAGGGGTCAATTAAAAGTTTTTAATGATGCTTGACTGAACTTTATGGAAAAAATTCTATGCTACAACGGTATCTGTGATTTGGGGAATTTGTAATATGTGGAAATTGTTAACCATCGGATTGGTAATCACGTTGTAAAGAGAGAATTGGCGTCTTTAATTTCTTGATTTACAATAAGACCATGGTGTTTGTCAACAGATATTCAGCACCATGTACACAAAGTACAGGGGCAAGTAAGACATGGATACTGCCCTCTTTTGAGGAAGGGAAAACACTGGCTCCATGATGCAAATACAACCCTGAAAATTAGGAGGGTAAATTGTCTTGGGGAAAGAATACTGGGATCTATGACGGGCAGATGCTCATAACATAGGTGCATTTAAAACAGCTGTTAATCTCCTGGTAATCAAAGAGACAAAAGGGAGATATAATTTATTATGAGACTAAAGCACTGAGCTAGCTCTAAGAAATCTGACACATCCTAGAAGTGATCCGCAAATCTCAACACTTTTGCTTTCTGTCAAGTCACTTAACTTTGACTGGATACTCTCTGTGGTAGCTAGGGCTAAAACATGCCTAAAGATAGATATATTTCCACAAAAAAATAATTTTTATACTCACATCCATAAAAAAAGAAAAACCAGCAGTCTCACTTTCACAGGGCTCCAATCGGTCTCAACACCATGGTGTTCCTTTCATTTGAACCTTGTAATCCTTGTAGGATGGATGATCCCCCATTCCATGGTTGTTTGAAGAGTCTTGAGTTGAATTCTGTGGACATGTTGGTCTGTGTTGCAGAAAGACTGGTATTTCCTAGGTCAGGTTAAAGGGAGTGAACCAGAGGATTGATTAATATTCCATTGGGCACTAATTCCTTTGTATTATCTTCTGGAATCCTCACTTAAAATGCAGATGCTCTAGGGAGGGTAATACATTAAAGAGCATTAAGGAGTAACACTATCAAGAGAGCTGCCAAGGTCAATTTCCATCCTAATAACTTCCACAGAATGTCACTCATTCTTAGAAGGCCGTTCAAAACTTTTTCAAGAATTCACTTGAAAGTCTTATCAGAGAGCTCCTGGTCTCCTGAGTGGAGATAGGCTAACCATTTGTATTGCCCCAGTGAAATGGGAGGAAAAAATATAATATGGCATACAAGCAGTCTTAATCAAAGGGGGGAAATAAACTCTTGTGAGTGTCTCCCGTTTCCCCGGCTGTGTCCTATGAGCTTTGGATATGGCATCTCACCAAATCCTTTCTCCAGTGTCATTATGCTCTTATTTCTATCACCATTTTAGGGATGGGAAACTGAGGCTATGGGAGGTTAAGTAGCTGCCGTGAGGAGCTGATCTTGGAGTCAAGGTTGCCCTATCTCCTTTCAAAGCTCATTAACCCAGGAAAAGAGATCTTACCTAGGAAATTTGGTCTAAGGCATTTTGGTTCTCTCCCTCACCACCCAGGTCCATATAATTCTGACTTGTACAGAGGTTCTTCAAGAGAAGCAAAGTAAAGGATAAAAGGTTAACATGTTAAGTATTATGAGACTTATTACTGAGCAGGACTGGAGTAGCAGTGGAAGGAAGGCTATTTCCCATGTCCTATTTGGAAGAAATGCCTCATTTCTTTATTTTTAGAATGTTTAGAAAATTATTCTGTGACAAAGCTAAACATAATCTTACCATATGATCCAGCGATCGTGCTCCTAAATGAGCCAAAACTTAGGTCCACAGAAAACATTGTGCACACATTTTTACAGCTGCTTTGTTCAAAACTGCCAAAATTGGAAGCAACCAAGATGTAATTCAATAGGTGACTGGATAAACAAATTGTGGTACATTCAGACAATGGAAAATTATTTAGTGATAAAAAGAAATGAGCTAGTGAAAAAGACATGGAGGAAATTTAGTGCATATGGCAAATGAAAGAAGCCAGTCTGAAAGGCTACATACTATATGATTCTCACTATATGACATTCTGGAAAACAACTTTAAACAGAGTCGAAATATCAGAGGTTGCCAGGGGTTCAGTGGGGTTGGTGGTGTGGTGGAGGGAGCTGAACAATTGGCACACAAAGCATTTTTAGGGCAGGGAACTATTCTGTATAATACTATAATGGTGGATACATGACTATGCATTTGTCAAAACCACAGAACGGTAGAACACGAAGAATGAACCCTGATGTAAACTATGGACTTTAGTTAATAATAATGTGTCAGTATTGGTCCATCGATTGTACGCAGCAATGTAAGATGTTAGTAATAGGGAAACTGTGGGCAAAAGGTGGGGTGTCTTGGAAAGAGAGTATAAGGGAACTCTCTGTACTTTCTGTTCCATTTTCCTATAAACCTAAAACTTCTCTAAAAAGTACATTAATTTAGAAAAACCATTCTAAGTCTAGACAATAATATTGTACTATAATTATGTGATGTGATAAATAGTGCTACAATGGCAATCATATTACAATACAAAAGTGTATCAAAGAACATGTTGTACATCTTAAGTTTATACATTGTTATGTGCCAAATATATTCAATTAAAAAAATCATTCCCGGACTTCCCTGGTGGTCCAGTAGTTAAGACTCTGTGCTTCCACTGCAGGGGAAGTTGTTGGGGAACTAAGATCCTACATACTGTGTGGCATGGCCAAAAACTTTTTTAAAAAAATTCAAATATTTAAAAACAAAACTTCGGGTGGATACAGTCTATGGACCACCACTTTGTGATCTCTACTGAAAACGTTTAGCTTGGTTTCCAGCACTCAATAAATGCTAGTGTTCAACAAATTAAAAAAAAAATAGAAAGTAAAAAATAAAAAAATAAAAATTCCAGAACTATTCCATTCTTCAAATGTCTTATTAAACTATAACAGATATAGGTAGAGAGAAAAGAAGGAATAAGAATAGTGTAAAGGAAAGGAAGAGGCAGAAAAAATATGAGAATTATAATAAGCTAAAAAGAAATTTATGCCAGCAGAGGGAAAGAAAGGAGATTAGAAATTTACAGAGCAACCTCTTTGTAATCTTTTTTCTTCTTTTCTTCCTTTGTTCTTTTCTGGGGTATGGGCTGGGTAGAAAGACTTCAGCAAGCTTAGAATGTGGAATACGATGACAGCATGCACTCGTAAAAATAGTCTATGCACATTCCCCCAGGCAGGCATTTTACTTAGGGCTGACGGAAGCCTAGGATATCTGGAACAGTCTATATTTATGAGATGATTAAACTTGAGATGGTTAAACTCTAACTTCTGGGTGGTTGGGGGAAGAGAATGTATAACGTGCTGCCACTGGAAGAATCATGGGGCTGAACAGTTGGGAACCAGCTTTCAGCTTGGACTCCAAGTGTAAATAGGGCAGACGGTGGGGGAGGAGTGCAGGGTGCTGGAAATCAGCGGTAGAGGTGATACGGAGGCTCAGAGCGAGTGAGGAGAAGGAGCTTAGAGGATTGGAGAGGTTCTCTTCCAAACAACTTTTCTTTTCTGTTGAGGAATAATATTGCTAATGGCATATATATATATATATATATATAATTATACATATTATACATATACATATATATTATATGTATACATACCTTACATACATGTATACATACATGTATAATATACATTATACATATATTATACATATATTAAAATGCATGAATCTTAGGCATATAGTTGGTTGAATTTTTATCTGTGAACATACTCATGATCCACAAACCATATCAAGATACAGAATACTTCTAGTATTTCAAAGAGCTTCTTTGTGCTCCTTTCCAGTCAATACCTCTGTCGTCAGAGGTAATCACTCTGATTTTTTTTTTTTCTTTTTTTTTTTTTGCAGTACGCGGGCCTCTCACTGTTGTGGCCTCTCCCATTGCGGAGCACAGGCTCCGGACGCACAGGCTCAGCGGCCATGGCTCACGGGCCCAGCCGCTCCGCGGCATGTGGGATCCTCCCGGACCGGGGCACGAACCCACGTCTCCTGCATCGGCAGGCGGACTCTCAACCACTGCGCCACCAGGGAAGCCCTCTGATTTTTATTATTAAAAATAGTGCTACTATGAACATTGGGGTGCATGTATCTTTTCAAATTAGAATTTTTGTAGTTTCTGGATATATGCCCAGGAGTGGGATTGCTGAGTCATATGGTAACTCTATTTTTAGTTTTTTAAGGAACCTCCATATTGTTCTCCATAGTGGCTGCACGAATTTACATTCCCACCAACAGTGTGGGAGGGTTCCTTTTTCTCCACATCCTTTCCAGCATTTACTATTTGTAGACTTTTTGACGATAGCCATTCTGACTGGTGTGAGTTGATACCTCATTGTAGTTTTGAGTTGCATTTCTCTAATAATTAGCAGTGTGAGCATCTTTCTGTGTTGGCCATCTGTGTGTCTTCTTTGGAGAAATGTTTAGATCTTGTGCCCATTTTTTGAGTGGGTTGTTTTTTTGATATTGAGTTGTATGAGCTCCTTTTCTTCATTTGTTTAGTTCTATATACTGTTTACTGTCATTGATTCATTCTTGAACTGTGCCAGAAATACAAATCTCTTAAAATATATTCAATTACAACAGCTAACTATCACATCATTTTTTTCTTTCTTTTTTTTTTTTATAAGACATCTCTCTATTCCCCTTCTAGTCCGGACTGGCTGATCTCTAGGCCTGCCACACCAATTTTGCCAAGGAATTTTAGGTCATTACCGTTTTGGAGATTCCCTTTGCCTCTCTCCTATGTTGGATTCATTGTTTCCTAGATCCTGTGTCTTCTGCTTTCTTGCTCTCCTCATTGTTTTGATGGAGCACACCTTGTAGCTTCCTAGGAAAGAGTTCATAGGAGATACATTTTTTGAGAACTTGTAATCTTTATTCCAGTTTTATAATTAATCAATCATTTGGTATCTTATTACAATGAAAAGCATTTCCCTCAGGATTTTGAAAGCATTGCTCCAGCATCTTCTAGATTCTGATATTTCACTTTATGTTATTTTGCAGTGGTTGTAACAACATGATGTAATCAGTGTTAGTTTGATTCCTGATCTTTGTATGTTTTTCACTCCCTGGAAGGTTTTAGGATTTCCTATTTGTCCTTCAGCTCCTGAAATTTCCTGACTATAGGAATTGATGTAGATCTTTGCTCAAGTATTGTGCTGGGCATTCTGTGGGTCTTTCCATTTGGAAGCTTTTTTTTTCTTTTTTTTTTTAGTTCTGACACATTTTCAAGTTATTTCTTTAATAATTTCTCCCTGTTTTATTTTTTTCCTCTCTTTCTGAATATTCCATTAAAAGGATGATGGACCTCCAGGTTGATTCTCTAATTTTATCATCCTTCCTATTTTCTATCTCATGAACAGATATGTCATACTTTGTACTTGATTTACTAAACTTTATCTTCGATCCCTTCTATTAAAATGTTCATTTTTGCTCTTTTTTTCCTAATTCCAAAGAATTTGTTTTTGTTCAATAAGTGTTGCTCTTTTACAGACTCCTCTTATCTATTTTATTTTTATGAGGATTAGTTACAGTTTTTTTGTGTTTTTTTTGAAGTTTTCTTCTGTTTCCTTCAATGCCTCTCTCTTCTCTGTTTTGTTTTGGTCTGCCTCTTTCATATTGTAGGCCTTTCTCAGATTTACTGTTATTATTGGCTGTGTGTTCATTATTATTATTAATGAAAAAGGTTGCTTCTAAGGTCTGAATGAGTAGAGGGCCTTCCTGAGTAGTGGGCTTCACTCTAAGATAATCTGGCTGAGTGTTTTCTTAGAGGAACCCCAACTGTCACGATCTGCAGATCTTTTTGCTGAATCAGTTTCCCTGGATATGAATCTTCCAATTTCACGCCTGAGGGTTATGAGTTCTTGCAGCATTCTGGGACTGAGTGGGAGAAAGTGCTGCAATGGGGGTGAAGAGGGTTCACCTTTCAGAAATTTCACATTTGGCCTGTTTTCCCTGTATTTAGTAGAGCTCTCTAGCGAGGTGAGGCTATAGCTCACCAGTGAGCAAACCTTTTCTTTCCTTTTACGGTGGGGGAAGAGGTGGTCTGAGGAGGCTGAGGAGGGAGATCTACGAGGTTAATTTTTTCTTATACAGATTTTCAACTAAGCTTCTGGTTTTCAGCCTCACCTGAACACCCCACCTCCAGAGGTAATTGATACCCCAACTACTGAGGCTTTTGGTGGTTTTGTCACATGCACCTGCTTATTTCTGGAGTTACCTTGAGGCTTCTCCAGCTCAAACCACTTCCAGGCTTTCTCTAGTTTCCTAAGTTAGTAACTACTCATCCATAAGACTTTCAGCTTTCAAACTTTTATTGTCATTTCTTTTCCTGTTCTCTTTATACTTGTGGATTTATATGTTTTATTGCCTTTACTGCCTCCTTAGTGAGGTTTCTGGAGGGAAGAGAGCAAACATTTGTGTTCAGTCTACATTTTAACTGAAAGCTGGTTAGTCAATATGTAAGAATTTAAAGTCAGTTCTGGATGTCTCTGAAACATAAGTAAGTATTGCTACTTTTTCACCATTGTTCTAACAGCAGACTGATAAATAAAAGTGCCCATACTTGGCATGTCCCTTGGGGAATGTTATAGAATGAAATGGGAACCAAGAAATGGATCATTGCCAAGGAGACATTTTGGGACTGACTTTTCTGGTCATATTTAGGATAAAATCCCCATAAAAAGTTGGCAACATTATCATATAAAACTGCTGTTCTGGATCTGTTGGCTTGATTATTACAGGAAAAGAACAAAAGAAATAACAGAATATAATAATTATCAAACATGTGGTATATTTTTAGGACTGATTATTTTACTCATTTGATGCAGAGACTAGAAACCTAATTTAAGATTCCAATGGAACGTTCAGATTTTTTTTACCAGAAATCCTCCAAGTATGTGAGCATATTTTAAATACATTCTACTTATGCTTTTCAGTCTTCATGGAATTATTTCTATATTTTACAGATAAATGTCCCTTGTGTTACAACCAGTCATAGGTGGTGATTCTGATTATTCAAAAAAATACACATCTGTTAAGAAACCTGACACCAATTTGTGATAGTGGTTTCTTTCTTCAATTTTGCTTTGTGCAGCTGGAAAACTAGGCTACTTTTTTTTAAAGAATGAAATAAGCTCCAGAAATTGAGGGAGTTTAGTGACATGTTCCTCACATGCCATCATTAGTGACTTCCAGAGCCTGATCTTGGATAACTACTTTATTAGCCTCCAACACTATGAACGAAGATTTATTTAGCATCAATGGTTGATAGTTTGCCACTGCCAGATTTAGATGCTGCTATAATATTACATGGCCAAGAAAAGTACGAGATAGGAAGAAAATAGGGGAAAGTATGTTTGAGCCTAGCAAAGTAATAGGGTAGGTAGAAAACTCCTCTAAAGAGACTTCAGAAATTTTGAGCTTTGCAGACTATCCAATTACATGGAGTATTTAAAGGTGAGAAATGTGGAGAGAAGCTGAATGGAAATTATTTCAGACATGTGAGGCTGTATGCAGGAGTTGGGAGTGAGAGAAAAGAATGGAGGGAGTGAAGATTAAGTAGAGGAAGGAGACATGTAAAGTGTGCTGAGTTGGATGGGGAAGAGCCTAGACACCGAGAGTGTCTTGCACGTTATGTATGAACTGTGAGCTTTTTAGTGAATGGCAGCTGACGCTGTAGCAGAAAAACTGACAAAGTGCTGTAGAATTGAGAGTCTGGAGCTGATGTAATACTTAGAAAGCTGTGACGCATGTGATCCAATCCCTAAGCCGTGTCACTTTACAAAAGTACAGTAGAAACAGGCAATCCAAGCTTTAATATAGTTCTCAAAAATATTTGAGGAAGCGCAAGTATGTGACCCAGAACATATTTTACTAAAGTCTTTTCTAAGCTGCAGTCCCCAATTCCCAGACGGTTATGTGTGCAGGGCTATTGACTCATCTGTCTTTATCGAGCAAATTGCCTAATAAATGAGAATAGAATCTGGTTTCCAATATTATTAGCAGGTTTTTGAGAAAGGCATTGGTATAAATATTGTTCAAATAGCTTCTGGATTACAGAAGGCTTTCTGCTGGCTGTCCTTTTCTTTGCATCTAACCAAGTTTAAGGGGAAAATGAGCCACCTATGTGTCTTGACCTTCCCACAAATAGCCAGAATTCCATTGGCTGCCACAGCATAGCCTCTGTCTTTGTGATAGAAGCTTTACTGGAGTGAATAACCGTTGTTACTGAGAGAACCATGATGCTCCAAGTCCTTCTCCAGGAAGGATGCTGAGTGGAGGATTTAAAGGAAAAAAAAAATGTTTTGAAGGATCCACAAATCCCTGTTGTGTATGCCCATGTGAACACCAATCCAATGGAAAAAATTTACCATGTTGCCCTTTTTAGCAATAAGGGCTTTTGTAAAGTGTTAATTGAATGACTGAAATCTGTACTAAAAGTGTATGATTAGAAAAATTCCTCTAAAAATCAGTACATCTGAAACAAACCAATTGCCTTAGTAATTCAGCCTAAGGAAATTTTATCTTGATAAGTTACAATTGTGAGAAAAGTTCAACTTTGTTTATCACAACAGACTAAAGGGCAGATCCATTTCATTTTTATATTAAAGAATATTTTCCCAAACCCAGTCCATTAAGTCATGTATAATTAAAACATAAAATATGGCTGAAAAGTCTACAACAAAAATTATCCTTTGTTTTTTTCACCCTTGAGAAATCCTAGAGTAGATTTATAACTCTTTATAAAATCAAATCAGAATAATAAATATTCAGTAAGCACATATGATGGGTCAGGCTTTGCCTTAAATCCTATGGGAGAAACAAAGTTCCTGTCTTCTAAAAATCTGGTAGAAGAATATCGTTAAGAACTGAAAGTTTAAATAACATCATAATATATAAGTAATACTTTAAGACAACAATGGAAAAGCACATACAAGGCTAACTGTGAATACAAGTCAGATGTTAAAATTCCTCTGGGAGGGCTTCCTTGGTGGCGCAGTGGTTGAGAGTCCGCCTGCCGATGCAGGGGACACGGGTTCGTGCCCCAGTCCGGGAAGATCCCACGTGCCGCGGAGTGGCTGGGCCCGTGGGCCATGGCCGCTGAGCCTGTGCGTCCGGAGCCTGTGCTCCGCAGTGAGAGAGGCCACTACAGTGAGAGACCCGTGTACCGAAAAAAAAAAAAAAAAAAAAAAATTCCTCTGGGAATCAGTAGCTCAGCTCTTCGGCTAAAGAACAGAGTTTCTAAAATGGTAGAGGAGACAGGCCCAGAAAGTAAAATTGTTAAAATTATGGGCCTTAGATGCCACACTAAGATTTTAGAACTTGATTTTGTAGGGAAACCACTGAAAGATTTTAATTCTAAACTTAAATGGAGAAGTGACAAAATCAGAGCAGCACGTTGGAGCAGTGACTCTTTCAGCTGTGTGCAGATGGGACAGAGAAACTTCAGACACCGAGATGACTTAGAAGGTACTGCCATTGGGACTTCCCTTGTGGTCCAGTCATTAAGACTCTGCGCTCCCAATGCAGGGGGCCTGGGTCCAATCTCTGGTCGGGGAACTAGATCCTGCATGCCGCAACTAACAGCCCACATGCTTCAACTAAAAGATCCTGCATGTGGCAATGAAGATCCCGCGTGCCGCAACCAAGACCCTTTGCAGGAGGAAGGAAGGAAGGAAGGGGGGGGGAAAGGAGGGAGGAAGGAAGGAAGGTAGGAAGGAAGGAAGGAAGGAACTGCCGTTTCCCAGGTTGTTTAGGTCCCTCTGTGGAAATGGGATGGACCTGCCACCACCACAAGTTTAGTTCAGGGGTCTATAGACTGATGATGCCACACACACACTATGAGAGCCTGAGAAGCTTTATTACTCACATAATGAGACTTTTAAAGGAGAGCAGGACAAACTCCCAAGCAGGTCCAAAGGCTTGGGAGATCTGGAAAGGGCGACTGGGTTGGCTTTTTACGGTGGTTAGAGTGTAGGGATGGAGTGAGTGTCCCCTCACAGGTGCTGAGGCTTGCGTGACCTGAATTTCCTGCTGGTACCCAAGGAGGGAGCACCCAGGCTTCTTATCATCTGGCTGTGGGGCAGCAGGAGAAGAGGAACGATGTGGCTGGAAAGTTGTCAGCAGACACCAAAAATGGAGTCTGATTCTTTGTAACACACATAT
>NW_006793498.1:5524339-5527965 GCF_000442215.2 Lipotes vexillifer | reverse complement strand
GAAAGAGTGACAGAGTGTCAAATGAGGGTGCTCTGTCAATATTACACATGAGCTATAAGTCTCCACCTGATAGAAACTGCACTGTGGGAGGGCAGGTCTCTGGAAGAATGGATTTCCATGTGCATGTGGTTATATGACATTCAATTTACAGGCCTATCGAGGGCCTTTGGAATGTCAAAGAGGAGGTCTCTAGGGCTTTGAAATAAATATCCCAGGAACTCTTGACCTTTTGTTCATTGCATTTCTTTAAAAAAAAAATCTAATATATTGCTTATGTTTGGAGAAAGATTTTTTGAAAGATGCAAAGCTGAATGGGATTGTTTGCATCTGAGATCAGTCGTAGATTCTGTTGTTCAATAAACCGTCTGTTTTGGTTTGAGCACCAGTTCCACGCTGTCAATCTGTATGTACAGTAATAACTATCTAGAAAACTTGTTTTAAATGTCTATTTCTGCTCTCAACCCCAGGGATTCTGGATGAGAGGTTTTGCGTGGATCTCAGGAATGAGCCTCATGACAAGTGTTGCTGATACAGGGGTTTACAAGCCTCAAGTCACACAACCACTAAGTGGTAAAGCCAGGTTTCAAACCTAATTTTGTCTAAATCAAACTTGTGTTATAAACCATAACACTCTATTTACTGTCAGGAGCCCGGGTCTAGCTTTGCAGTCTCACCTGAGTGATGATGGTGGGGGGCGTCCCACGGCACTCAGAGCAGGGGGAATATTAGGCAGTTGCCTGCTTAGTTTTCTCATATATTGACAGTAGAATAATAGATGTTGGTTTGGTGTCCTAAGGGTCTCTGTCTCCCAGGGTAGAACCTTCCTCATTGACTGGCACATCAGCCCTTTCGTGAGCTTCTGGAAGGCTTGAATTTTGTAGGTTGCTTCCCTATAAGCACAGGTTGTCTGGTTTAGAAGAGCACTTTTTGGACCACTTTCAAGAGTCTGAGAGGAACTAGGGTGGCTACAGGACAGTGAGTGAGGGAAAGGGTGATGGGATTTGGGGCTAAGAAGGTATACAGGGCACAGATCAGACAGAGTTTGGAGGTCATGGTCAGAAATTTGGTTTTCAGTCTAAGTATGGTGAGAAACACATGGAGTGTTTCACACAGGGGATTTAGTTCTCTGATTTTATGTCTTAAAAAATAGCCTTTTGGTTGCTATGCAGAGAAGGGATGAGAGGGAACAAGAGTTGAAGTGGGAAGATGGGTAAGGAGGTTGTTTTACCTTTTTAAAAAATTTTTATTTATTTAATTTATTTAGTTTTGGCTGCTTTGGGTCTTTGTTGCTGAGCACAGGCTTTCTCTAGTTGTGGTGCGCAGGCTCTAGGCACACGGGCTTCAGTAGTTGTGGCTCTAGAGCACAGACTCAGTAGTTGTGGCTCATGGGCTTAGTTGCTCTGAGGCATGTGGGATCTTCCCGGACCAGGGCTCAAACCTGTGTCTCCTGCACTGGCGGATGACAAGGCGGATTCTTTTTTTTTTTGCTGTACACGGGCCTCTCACTGCTGTGGCCTCCCCCATTGTGGAGCACAGGCTCCGGATGCACAGGCTCAGCGGCCACGGCTCACGGGCCCAGCCGCTCCGCGGCATGTGGGATCCTCCGGGACCAGGGCACGAACCCGTGTCCCCTGCATCGGCAGGCAGACTCTCAACCACTGCGTTACCAGGGAAGCCCGGCAGGTGGATTCTTAACCACTGCACAACCAGGGAAGCCCACCCTCTGACTATTTTAAGTGTGGAAAAGTTCCTCATGAAGGAAAAGCCAACAAAGAAAGAAAACTGATAGTTCTAGGCTTAATGCGGCAGGAGCAGAGTAAAACTCAGAAAGAAATTTTTAGAGGCACCCCCACCTCCTCCCCAAAGTAATTTTGGAGAGAAGGTAAGAAGGAGAGAGAATCAGAGCTTGAACATTTCAGATTTCATTTTTTGTTCCTTTATATCCTTCTAAAATCCACCCCCGCCCCCCAAATATTTTTCTCCTCAACTTTAGCAGTGTTGACTCTGAAAGCCTACGTGTCAGGCAGGTGTCTAAGATGATGATAATCTCTGTAGGAAATTACATATGTAAATATTCTTTCCTTGGAGAACTGAAGAAAAATATGTTTCTTGATGGTGGATAAGAACCCAGCTCTGGAGTCATTCTCCATCACACAAATTACTCTTGTAGTAGCTTGAAGGTGGCACACTCAGTGTCACAAGACAAGTATCTCCTTGTGCAAGAAACATGACTCAAACTGCCATGAGACCAGAACAGAGTGGTGGTTTCATAGATGCTGTGCTTTTTCCACACATACTACATAGAACTCCTTTGACAGCAAGCTATAGAAACCCAAGTTGAATTACCTTAATGAAAAAGGGTATGTATTGTAAGCACAGAAACATGTCTCCTAGAAACCAAGGTCAGAAAGATGGCTGTGCTTCTGGAACAACTGGATTAGGCTCTTGAAAACCCTGATTCCTCACATTCTTTTTTTTTTTTTTTTTTTAACTGTTTTATCTACCTGACAGAAAGATAGCTGCTGAAAGCCCTCAGAACTTTAGCCACTTAGACAAGAGAGAGAGAATGTGATGCTCTCAGTCCCAAGTCTAAAACTCCTGAAAAAAGAGCTTGTTGGCTCTGCTTGAGTTAGGGTCTTACCCCTGTGAATAAGTGTCAGAGGAGGATAACACTGGGCTAACAGAGTGGACTCTACAGCATCCATGGAGGTGGACAGGAGGGGACGGCTCTTCGAAGAGAGTTGAAGAAACACATTTCCTTCAGAGGTCTCCAACGATAGATAGAAAGGTACTAGGTAAAAAGTCCCATATGTATCCACTGCACAAGAAAGTCTGTGTATGTGGATGTTGATGGAACTAGTTCTCTTAATTAAATTAATGACTGACCTAAACTAGCAAAAAGCAGGAGAACACTCAATCCAAAGAGATATCTCAACATCAAGAAAATAGAATGAATAACAAATAAAGGTTGGCATTGTATTTTTCTGTGAACTGTCATCTGGGTAAGCCATTTCAGAGAAGGACTGACCTCTTTGCCTTCTCTAATTAAATGGTATCTTAATCTCCACGAGCTGGATTTTCCTACAATGAGGTAAATACTTGTTTACAAAGTGTTTATAAAGTTTATAAGAGGGCAAAGTCCCTCTTAAACTCTCCCCGATCTTCCCAATCTGATGGGTGAAGACATTTACCTCCGTTAACATATAAATATAGGGATAATCTACATAAATAAATCATGGACATTTTTACATTTCAATAAACATAAATCCTACGTTTTTAAAAAATAATTTCAGACTTAAAGAATACCATATCCCCCAACTAGATTCCCCTTTACTAGCGTTTTACCACATTTATTCCTTCATTTTCTGTCTTTATATAGATACAGATATACCCATGATTATTAGTTTTTTCTGAGTCATATGAGAGAAAGTTGCAAACATGATGCTCTGTCATATTTAGATCCTTCAGTGTATATTTTTCCACATCATATCCCCAAACAAGGACACTTTCCTACCTTTCACCATACAAATTTTCCAATCAGGAAATTAGCACTGATACAACTGATGACACTACTCTCCAAAGCACAATCCACAGATGCCTTTCACATCTCCTCAATGGTCCCCAAA
>NW_006793498.1:5501947-5524329 GCF_000442215.2 Lipotes vexillifer | reverse complement strand
TCTTTCCCTTTCTCATTCAGGACCCAATACAGAATCATGAGTTGCATTTAGTTGTCTTATCTCTTTAATTTCTTTTATTTGGAGTAGTTCCTCATTCTTTCCCTGTCTTCTGTAGCCTTGACATTTTAAATTCTGTATCTGTATTTAATTCTATATTCTTTCTGTATAATGTCCTTCAACCTGGGTCTGTGCAATGATTCCTCAGGCTCAAACAAGAATGCCCATGCATTCTTGACAGCAAAACCCCCAGAAATGCTGCTATTTATGCTCTTCTCAGGGCACCACACAGGAAAAATATGATGCTGACCCATCCCATCATGGTGATGTAAACCTTGATCACCCTCCCACCCATTTTAAGAATCACTTCTATAGGGGCCGGGATGGCTGATGCAAGTGTGCTGCTAACCTCATTTTTGTTGTGCTGTGGAGGTGTGGGAAGAGAGACAAGGACTCTTCATTTAGATTTTAATGTTGAAGAGAACTTCTGGAAGAATCTGAGCAGCAGGAACTCAAGATGAGGGCTTCAAGAAACACAGAGAATGGTCACAAGAGTGTCAAAAACTTACAAAACTAGAATTAACCTGTACGTTTAATGACTGTTCATAGAATTATAGAATAAAATAAAATTTTAGAGCTGGAAGGGACTGTCATAAACATTTTTTTTTTTTTTGCCGTACGCGGGCCTCTCACTGTTGTGGCCTCTCCTGTTGCGGAGCACAGGCTCCAGACGCGCAGGATCAGCGGCCATGGCTCACGGGCCCCGCCACTCTGCAGCATGTGGGAACTTTCCGGACCGGGGAACGAACCCATGTCCCCTACACCGGCAGGTGGACTCTCAACCACTGAGCCACCAGGGAAGCCCTATTTATGTTTTCTATCCTTTGTTTCATTCCAAAAATTATTTAAGATTCTACCTGAAAACATATATACAATGCTACAGGATAACTGAAGGAAACTAAAATAAAACCAGAGACAAAATTAACACACAAAATCCTTGAAATACATTGCCTGAAGAGGTTCCAGATTTGGTTCTGAGTTTCCTAGCTGCCAAACAAAATGAAACATGATTGATTACAATGTCTAGAGTGTCTAAAAATGAAAAATCCCTTTTTTTCAGAGATGCACAGCTCTTCCTGATATTGAGAACTGAGAGAAACATCTCCTGTGGTTTCCCAAGGAGAACGACATCCTCAACAATAATTTCTGTGATAAATAAAATGGCAAGTGTAGAATGACTTCCTCTTCTTGCCTCCCTGGATGCAGGTCAAACAGGCCCAATGCCAAAGCATAGCTAGTATACAAGGGACCAAAGCAATGAAATCAAAAGCAATATTTTTAGCTCTTTTAGATTCAAGAGGAAGGAGTGGATTCCTATAGCCTTATGGTAATCTTCCAGGAATGACATTTCTTAAAACTAAGCTTTTTATTAAAAAAAAAGTTCCACAGAGAACTTCACAGTATATTGTCTATTTACCCAACCTCCAGGTTAATGACAAAGGGAAGTGCCCTACATATATTTTAAGAATAAACTGAGAGAAAGGCAGGTTTGACATCTCCTTATGACATTTTATGAATAATATGGGGTCTAACCAGGGCATGTGACTGCCCCGGGGCCAGCCCCAGCTTCACACAGGGGTTGGATAGAGGATGTACCCTTAGACAGGGCCAAGATCTTCCCCAGAAAGTAGTTAATTGTTTAACTTGAACACACAGACAACTCAGGCCTAAAAGCATTATGGGTTAATACATGTTCACAAAATTTTCACTGGAAAATATTGCCATTAAGTGACATGCATCACCTAAAGTGTCCATTAAAAAAAAACCCACCTCAAAGACATAGTTTAATTTAAAGAACTAATGTAAAATACTATTTAATACAAACTAATTAAAATTTAGAATCTCTGAGCTCAGAATGATAGGATTCTGGAATGGTCGATGTTCATTTGTTCTTTCTGGTTATAGAAAGCTGTTCTGGAACAGCTGTCCAGTTTATGACACCAACCTATGTCATCAATTTCCAGCTATGATGGAATACCTGTGTTCCTGCTGGAAAACAAAGAGCCATTAAAAAAAAAATGTCTTGCTGCAGCCCTGCCAAAGCAGTCAGGACCTAAGGACCTAAGAAAAGGGAATAGCAGAGAGGCGTTCTCTGATTCTCGATTTAGAGCAAGACATGAGACTCTGGGCAGAGAACTGCTACAAGGCAGATGATTAACCAGCTAAAAACATTAACTCTTATAAAGAGATAATTAAGTGATGTAAAAGTAAAACAGAGGCATATAAAAGTCACTAATTATATATAATTATATGATATAATTATATATCAATGTCCAGCCACTGGATCAACATGTATGCCCAACTAGGGGGCAGGGAAATCAATCTCCCCTTCCCACAAGTGACCCCCAAGGGACGGTGACCTCTGCACCCTAATGTACACAGTACCTGGGTCAGGGGTGGGTGAGAAGCTCACCCCCCCACACCCAGAGTCACCTGCCTAACGCACTGTGGTACAGCCAGCCCAGGATGCCACCCTGGAGTGCACATCCTGTCCCAATATGGTGTGGAGCACATTAGTTCTATTTTACTTCTTCTGGTGGGAAGGGGCAGGAAGGGGAGGCTGGGCATGTCCTGAGGCACCAGGGAATGAGAGGGTGGGTGGTTGAGAGCCTGTCTGAGGGAGGGCAGTTGAGATGGGCCCTCCTGTGGGCCAAGCCTCCAAGCCATTAGTACATGCTCCACTGGCTCACTTATTTTAAAAACATAAGTCAAAGATAAAATTAAGAATTTCAAGACAACACCATTAACCCCAAGCACAAGACCCTTGTGAGCGTGGGGCTCTGTGACTGCATTGGTGGCATCCTTGGGAAGCAGGCCTTGGTTGGAAGTGTTTTCTTCAAGGTTATGGAGCCTGATCATCATGTTACTTGAGTCCTCTTCCTGTGCTAAGTTCCTTCCTGCTTCAGCCTTTGGTTTTCGATGTTTTGTGCTTCATTTTAAAACACATCATTCTTTTTCTTGCTAGTAATTAGTTTTACCAATTCCCCATGTCTGAAATCTTCTGATAGAAAAAGAATAGAATAGAAAAATAGAAAAAGTTGAATGAATGTACTGCTAATTTTCAGGGATAGTGCGTCAATATTCTTAATTTAAATAAACAAAAAAGTACATCTTAGGGCTTCCCTGGTGGCGCAGTGGTTGAGAGTCCACCTGCCGATGCAGGGGACGCGAGTTCGTGCCCTGGTCCGGGAGGATCCCGCGTGCCACGGAGCGGCTGGGCCTGTGAGCCATGGCCGCTGAGCCTGCGAGTCTGGAGCCTGTTCTCCGCAATGGGAGAGGCCACAACAGTGAGAGGGCCGCATAACGCAAAAAAATAAAAAAAAAATACATCTTAATTGATTTTAACTGGGTTGGGTTAAATTTTGTCTCTGTGATTCCCCATTCTTTATTTTGATCATCAAAGGCACCATTTAATTCTCCAAGGGACCTCTTCTAACATACTAGTTTGCATGGTTTAAGTGGAAAATTAGAATATCACACTGGTTTGCAAATCTGGATCTGATGAATGAGAATATTGTAAATTGATGCTCTACTTGGAAAAATACATTTCAAACTCCCAAAGAGGTAGATACGATTTTTTTGTTGGTTGTTTTTATTTTGTCTTCAAGATTTCTGATAAAGAGTGAAGCCCAGAGCCAAATAATCATACTAAAAATACTTTGGGCTGAGACTGACTAATGCCTGTAAAGCCCCTCTTCTAGAAACTTGTATGAGATTCTCACATGGGCAACCAAGACAGGATCTTGAAATTATAACTTCTCATGGCACAGCTGACACTCTTTGTTTCCTGGCTCCAAAGAAAAGTATAATCTTAACATGTATCCAATACCTCTTAAAATACACTCTGACTCATCTCTCAAACTCCAGGCCCTATATTCCTGCTCTAAATTTGATATTTAAATACACATTGAAGCCTCAGGGGATGTGAGCTTGGTTAGCGGGGAGCTTCCTGCTGTAAATTTGATATTTAAATACACATTGAAGCCTCAGGGGATGTGAGCTTGGTTAGCGGGGAGCCCTATTTATAATCTGCAAAGTCCATTTGTTTTTCTTATCTTTCTTAGATTTCTGGCTCAGTCAACAAAGCTGAGCTGGAAGCTTTAGTAAAGAACTCAGCAGCTTAGACCATGTAATGAGGAAAAGAGGCCTTCACGGAGGGAAGGTTACAAAATGCAAGTCCGTGGGCCCCACACAAAGTGAGGCCAAACAATAGCAAAACGCCCGAGTTCGGAACAGAGAAAGGTTTATTGCAGGGCCATTTCAGGAGATGGGTGGCTCATGCCTTAAAAACCCTGAACTTCCCAAAAGCTTTCAAGCAAAGCCCTTTTATTGGAAAGGTGAGGGAGGGGCGTGGTTGGTTGTTGCACACTTCTTGGTATTAGATCCTTTGTTCTTGAGGTCAGGTCATGGTCAGGTCATGATGTTCCTGTAAACCTCCACCAAAACAGATGTTATTCTCTGTTCTGACAAGAAAGGGCAAGGTCCCAAGGCTCAACTTTAGCCCTCCAAGGTCCAGGACCTGGCCAAGAGGATGGGGTCCCTTCGCGGGCTGGTAACCCTGCCCAGGAGCGCTCATCTAGCACCCAGTCTGGGTCCTCCCGCCAGTGTCCAGGCCCAGAAGAGGAGGCAGATCTCAGCTGGCGGCACGTCACTGAGGGAGCCAGGCACCCAGGACCCAGCCGGTCCTCAGGCTTTTCATTTAAACTGGAGAGAACCATTTGTATAGGATAAATAGGAATACACGTTGTAGCAAATCAGGTTAATTCCCAGCTCGCGACTATTGCCCTTCTTTGACAATAGCCCCAACCATAGAGGTGGACCTGAAGTAATGACGTGCAATGTCCCTGCAACTTAGCCCTGACCTCCGGCCACCTCCGAGGGGTAGACAATTGATCTAAGCTGGACCAATCTTTGAGACTTGAGCAGAAAGACTGAAGCTTGTTGAAGCTGTTACCTTAATGGCAGTGTCCACATACTGCAGCTGCTGAGGCCTCCATGGACCATGACCGACGGAGACAGACCCCGCCAGTCACGGTGGTGGGGATGGGGGAGAGGTTTGCTGCTGCTTCAAGGCCTGGGCCCGGCCAGTGGGCGGCTGTGGCGAGGGCTCTGGAGCTCTGCAGGACACGGCACTGTCTGTCCCGGGGCTCCCTAGCTCACCCGAGGCCAGAGGGCCTGGAGGTCCCCGGGAAGAAAAAGCCACGACGCACCTCTCACGACACTCTCTGCCGCAGGGACCGCTGGGAGCTGACTGTTGGCGGAGCAGAACCTCTAACCACTGCGCTCAGGATCTCGTCCTAATGGTCTCGCGCGAACGGCTTCGCTCAGGGTCTCCCGCTGACAACCGTACACCCGCCCCGCCCCTATTACAGGAATGGACACTTTGAGGGCCAGCAAGACCGGCCATGAAGCGTGGACAGCTGGACAGGACAGTTAGAAGTCATTGTCTAATGCCCCCTGACTTCTCTTGCTCAGACCTCCAAAGAATACTTTGTTTTACTTGTCTAGTGCATGGGAGGGGTGGCAATAACTGAAATACTGTGGTACTGGGAGGTCGTGGTGACAGGATGAGAACGGGAGTTTCCAGAAGCTTGGCTGGGATGCCGCGATTCAGTGTTACACTGGAGAAGGTTGTACTGGCTTATGAGACTTGACCGTTAAATATTCTGGTAGCTTGAAAATGGCCACCGGAATTGGTATATACTATAAATCAAAGTTCCCCCCACCCAACCATCCACTGGCCCAGGATTTGGTTTACCAATACTGCAGTGTCTGATTTTAATCGTATACTATTTTCTAGAAATGTTCTCTGGCTCCCTCTGATTGCCTGTGGCTCTTCCTTTGTGGCGTTCTGAGACCCTTATCTCCATTTATCTCCGTTATTTATGCACCTGCTTCAATTCCTGGCTGTATAGGCCATAATGTCTAGCACATAATAGATGCTTAACAAATGTCTCTTGTATCAATGGACCCATGAAATGCATATTTTCAGACTCACATTAAAACTAAGAAAAGATAGATCTTTACTAGCAGCATTTTTTTTCATTCCTTTTTTCATATATGTAACATTTAGTGAGCTCCTATCATGTAACAATGTACCAGGTCCTGAGGATTTACCACAGAGTAAAGCATGTTTCTTTTCTTCAAGAAGCTCACAGTTTTTTTGAGGAAGGCATATATAAATAACCACACTACACTTACATCTATGTATTGATAATAAAATAAGAACAGTCAGGTTCAATTTTAAGAATGAGTGTGTTAGAGTATCAGTGTGTTTTTATAAGAAGTGTGTTAAGAATCACTTGTAATAACATGAAACTTGAAACATTATAAGTATCAATCAGTAAGGGACTGGTTAATTAAATTATGAACTGCCAGTGAAATGGAATGGTATGCAGCCACTAGAATCAGGTACAGTTATGTATGCTGATATGGAAAGAATCTCAAAGATGTATTTTTCAGAGGAAAGAACAGCACAGTGAAAAGTTGCATGTATATAATGACACTTTTTTTACTAAAAGGATATATACATAAATATATTTGCATGTAAGAATGCTATTATATGCATGCAAAAAAATTTTAAAGGAAATACAAGGTGGTTATCTTTAGAAGAGATTGTAGAGAGGTAGATTTTTTTTTACTTTTTAGTTTTAATATTTACGTATTTCAATTCTCTATTATAAATTTCAGTGGAGACTATGAGACTGTTTAGTTCTCTTCTTCATACTTTTATATAATAAATAACTCTAAATGTTCTTTAGAAAACAGTGAGGGACGCCATTAGTATGTTTAAATTTTATATAACCATTTGGTAATACTTATCAAAAATTTAGAAGTGCCTACCTTTCATTCCAATGTTTTTACTGCCAGGTATGTATCCTACCAAACAAGAGCACAAAGGTAGATGTACACCTAAATGGGTGAAAACAGGAGTGAAATACCCATGAAAAAGAGACAGGTTGAATTATTACAGTGCATCTAAGCAATAGCATATCAGGTAGTGGTTAAAATAGATAAAGTCTTGAAAAAAATGCTCCTGGTTGCAAAGCAGTGTATTACACCCTCATTATAACAGTGAAAATATTATATTCATATAGATAATAGAGTCACATCCAATGAGGGGATTCGGTCTTCAAGCAAATTCATCAGCTGAGAATAAACTACAATCAAACCTGCTTCTACAAGCACTAGGACCACACTCAGCTGTGAGATGTTCACCCTCCACAGGCCTGGAAGCAGCTGTCCTTAGGGTCAGCGGAGTCCCAGGCTCTCTCAAGGCTCTGTGCTCCACGGAGTAGAATAAAGAGCCTGAACTTCTATTTACGCTGCTTTCTCTTTGCAATTTGCTCTCTTTCTATATATTTTTATTATATGTGCAGTAGTTGGTTTGGTAGGTTATAATGCAACTCCAATACTGAAAGATTTATATAGAGTAAAATATATGAAGGGCTACATGGCAAAGCATAACAGTTTACTTCTGAGAAAGAGGTGGAGATAGAAAAAGAGAAAATATTTTTTCTTTGTGCCTTTTATAGTGTTTGAGTGTGTATTATTTTATACATGCTAAAATATATATTTCATACTTAGTATTTTATACTAAAAAGAAATTTTAAAAATTGATATGGCTAACAAATTTAAGGAAGTGTGGAGGGGTATGAGACAAAGGTGTGTTGGGAGATTGAATTTGATTCTGTAGATAATGAGAATCACATGGAGATTTTTAACCTCTAAGGGTGATGATATTTCAATTGATAATTTTGGAAGATAACGTATAGGATTGAAAATTATAGGTGGCACTGGTGAGAGGTAGACTGAGTTTATGAATTAGTTATCTTTTGGTTTTTATCTAAATAATGAAGATATTCCTCTACCTAGTTTTGCACTGGAAGTTCCTAGGGTACAGTGTTTAAGTCCCTATGTGACTATAAGAGTAGACAGACGGTCAGACATTTAGTCCCCAATTCTTTCATCTCTACTTTCATCCTCATCTTGTGTCCTGGCATCCATTAAGTGTTTATAGGTGTCTTGGCAAGAGGGAAATTCAGGCTCCTTCTGAGTCATATGAGTGGACCAACAGTGATGCAGGGAAGAAAGCTCCCAATAGAGGTCAGCCTTGCTGGAAATGCAGAGATGGACAATCCCTGTTCCTAGAGTGGTCAACGGTGTCAGGGTGCAGCTTGAAAGTTGTCATTGGAGGGTGACCTGGGTTGTACTCAGTGGCACTGACTCGTGGCTAATGGCCCAGGCTCTTTGAGTTATAGTGATTTCAGTTCCTTCCCCTGGTGACTTTCATAGGGTGCGAATCTCCTCCAGGGCAGGTTCAAATGAAAACCCCTGTGAGAATGTTAGGTGAATGAGAGTTCAGTGGGGTACTAGTCATTGCATTTGAAATACTTCATGTTGGGTGAGGTGGCCCAGAAACCCTCCAGCAGAAGAAGAGGCAGGAAGGGAGGTTATGCATCATCTGAGTATTGATTTGACTCCAGAATGTTGTCTACTCTTGTTGGCAAATACTGCATATGATGTTCAGGAACATGGCTGTGAGGCTGAGTGAAGTCCTCTGCTTTGGCAGAGCCCTATCCTAACCCCAAAAAGCTTTTGGGGGAAGGTCACTTCCTGTCCCTTGCTCAGATGAGATAGCTTTCGTCTATAACAAGTCTGAGGCCCATGTTGATACCATTTATAGAGAATGTTTCTTTCATTATATACCTAGCCAGATCCTAAGACAGGCCTTCTGAGGAAGGATGGATCAAGACCATGTCTAGTGTCTGTCACATCATAGAAATTAAACAACCATCCCCTTTTCTGTTTCTAACTCAAATCCAGTCTACTGGCCCCATTTCTTTCTACCTTTGTGGTAAACTTATTTTGGATTTTGTTATCCTCTTTGCCACTTACCTTGATTGGTAACACCATAAATAGATCTTTCCAACTCATTCATTCATTCATGTCTTCATTCATTTATTTTTTTGACAAGTACTGTGTTTGTTGAGTGCTTGTGTGGGTCAGACTGTGTGAGGCATTAGGAATATAATGAGGAACAAAGAGAGTCCTTACCCTCACGTTGCTTAAAGCCTAGAGCAGGACTGAAGTATGAAACAAAGAATAACAGTAAAACACAAAGCCACAACTGTGAGAAGGCAATGATGGAGTGGTACAAGGTGAGATTACATAAAAGGAGAATCATCTGGTGAGGAAAGTCAGAGAACGCTTTGCTGGGGAGGTGACTCTGCTGAGCTCTTTTTTCAGAAAAGCCTGGCTTTTGGCCAAGTTGATCAACTTCCTACCAGAAAGTGAAGCAACATTTCCAAAGTCAGTCTGAAAGAATGAGAAATCAAGGTCAATGGCACTTACTTGGCCATATTCACAGAACTAAGGGCCATTCAAGTGACTCTGAAGGACACACAAAAAAACAAGAACAGGGCTTCCCTGGTGGCGCAGTGGTTGAGAGTCCGCCTGCCGATGCAGGGGACACGGGATCGTGCCCCGGTCCGGGAGGATCCCGCATGCCGCGGAGCGGCTGGGCCCGTGAGCCATGGCCGCTGAGCCTGCACGTCCGGAGCCTGTGCTCCGCAACGGGAGAGGCCACAGCAGTGAGAGGCCCGTGTACCGCAAAAAAAAAAACAACCAAACAAAACTAAAGAAAGCAAACAGGTATCCTGCTCTATTTATTAAAATGTTGCTTAATATTGATATAATAACACTGAAGGATATAGTCCCTTCCTGACACCTGAATCTGTGGAGTTAAAAAGACAACCATTTTCCACTTACTTTGGACACTTTTTCCCTCTGAATGTTCTGTTCTGTCACCAGCCTATTAAAGCCCATTTCCAATCATTTTTTCAATTTTTCAAGGTCCTTCAGGATTTTGATGAGTAGTTATTTCTCTCTCCTCACAAAGAGACCTGCTTTAAGTTGTCTATGACTAGAACGGATTGAGTTATCATATGCTGAAGAAACTTTGAGAGGTAAATACAGGTGTCAGCAACACATTCTGCTTTCTGGAATCGCAGGATGGAATTTCCAGCCATAAGCAAGGGTGCTAGTTAGCATTTCTGGTTGCAGAGTCTGACTAACAAGCTCTTTTCTCGGGAAACAGGAGTGCCAGTCGCCTGGTTATTAGCAGTTGTAAAACCAGGCCCCACCGGTGATGTGTTACAGACCTCTCTTCAGAATTCCCCCATCTAAGAGAAGACTCATGAGTCAGAATTTTGGGAACTGCACAGGTAGCCATCTTGAAATTTCAGGGAAATTTGTCTGGCTTACGAATCATAAAAATAAATAGATGCTGTATATTTTGAAAGAGACACAAGGCTGTCTAAGTATGGGGGAGATTGAAATGGATACAAACATACATATACTAACTTCCTCTTCGCCAATGAGATCCTGAAAGATGACGGCTTCCAGGGCAAATGGATGAAAATGATCACAGTTAGTTTGAAGTGTTTATGTCATTAGATGCTCTACAAGTCACAATGCAGTGGACTCACAAATTAAGCAGGATTGACTGGTAGTAAAATAAAAAATTAAGCAATATATGGAAATGTTCAACTGTTAAGAAACTGACCAATGCTAACATGTAGCAGTAATTAAAATAATTCCAAAATAATAAAGCTCATTAATGTTGAAAACAGGGAGAAACAGTTCATTTAAAGTACATATATTTTGTACTTAAACGGTGTATTTATTTTTTCACATCCATTATTCCCTGTGAGCATTATTACAATCCCTTTTTTACATGCTGATATGAGTTTATTTCTCATTTCTGATTATAAACAAAACCCGTTTTTCATGAATAATTCAAAGAGATAGAAGAAGAGATATAAAGTTAAAAGCAAAATTCACAGGAAATCCCAACTGAGATCACTATTGTTAAGAATTTTGTCAACATCCTTGCAGATGCTTCTATGTATATATACAGTAGATACCCATGTAATAATTTTGCATTTGCTACCAGGTTGATACTTTGTAGTATATACACAGTCAATAAATATATTCTTCCTACTCCCTGGGAAGGAAATTTTGTTCACTTAGTATTTTCTTCTCTCCCTACCTTATTATTCAGGTTATGGTAATTACTACTAAAGGAAGAGGAAAGAGGGACAGGAAGAGAAGGGGATGATCAATTTGGGAGCAAAGTTTGTGGATGAGACTGGAAAAACTGTTGAGGAGAGAGAGGCTTCAGGAAGGAGCTATAATATTACAGTGTGAAAGAGAACAGGATAAAAAAGGTGGGTTGCAAAAGATATTTTAAGATATGGTACTGTGAGTTAGCAGCTGTATGTCCTTTAATGTTTTCTGAAAGTTGAGAGCAAAGGCTGAAATAGCTTGGTAAAGCCTTTTGTTAGCTGGGCTGTTTCTGTGAAGGTCATGGTGCTGAGGCTGGATCTCAGAGGGATATGGGATTTATTTGATTTATATACAAATGGGATTTTATCAACTATGCTGCTTTGTAATTCCTTTTCTCTCAAAAATACGTCATGGCGCTTCTTCTCAAGTCAACAAATATAAATTTCCATGATTCTCTTTAGTGGATTCTCTGGTGGGAATACACCGTATCTTTATAAACGGGCCCATGTTGGTGGATGTTTAGGTTGTTTCTAATGGTGATGAGCATCTTTGTGCATCTTTACATGTTTATGTGACTATCTCATTGGAATAGACTATTTATTAGATATAACATTTTACGTTTTAAATTTTATTACATAATGCCAACAAAAAGTCACACTAATCTATACCCGCACCGAGTGTAAAAGTCCCATAGCCACCCAGACTCATTCTTATCATCTTATTTTTTTGGAGAGGATTACCAGAATTTGGACAATATATCTAGAGCATACATCTTTTTTTTTTTTTTTTTTTTTTTTTTGGTCCACGGGCCTCTCACTGTTGTGGCCTCTCCCATTGCGGAGCACAGGCTCCGGACACACAGGCTCAGCGGCCATGGCTCCCGGGCCTAGCCGCTCCGCGGCATGTGGGATCTTCCCGGACCAGTGCACGCCCCCGTGTCCCCTGCGTCGGCAGGGGGACTCTCAACCACTGCGCCACCAGGGAAGCCCTAGAGCATACATCTTAAGAAGCTGAAACACAGGAAGACCGAGGGACTCTCATCTAAGATGTTAGAACTGAGTACTTCTAGTCTGGTGACCTCTCTATAGGTGTCTTGGGCCTGGAAAAGCCAAATGACGATGACGTCTGTTAGGCCACACGGAGACAAATGCCACCCAGAAGGTAAAGAAAGATTGTGAAAAGTGGTGAATGAAACTATTTTCAGTTCAACTCATCTGTGTAACTGGGGTGCACACCATAGTGATGAGATGATGTGTATAAAAGTACTTTGTACATCACTAGACGTTGAGGTACCGCTTGGGAAAACAATTGCCCCCTTTGTCTGTACAGTTAGGACTGTGTGAGTTTAGCAAACTGAAAAATTATAAGCATTGTGGTTTGACCTTGCATCTCAGTGCCATTTTTATCTTCTGCAACCTGATAGCCAAATTCCCAGTAAAAGAAGCATTTGGTATTACAAAAAAGTGCTGACAGGGTCATTGCCAATCTGGACCATGTTTCCTTGTGATATCCTGATGATTCAAAGCCAGAACGTCCGATGTTGTGCTGTCTCGTAGCAAATGTACTATAGATAGTATCTTTCTCTCTCAATTTGTGTCCCCACGTTGCCTCTGACCTTGGCCTGTATGGATTCTATGCTTATTTATATTCATTTTGTCTCTAGAAAAGTGGGTCCAGACAGCCCTCTCTGAGTTTATTTTACCAGCTCAGGTCTTGCCTGACTCTTAAGGATTCCAGTCACCAGAGCAGCTGTGTTTAACCTTGTCTGTTAGTCCCTGCCCAAGAAACCCATCCGAATTGGCAATACTTCTGAAAACACAAGCGAGACTAAATTACAAATGGAGAAAGCGTCTGGGTTAAAATAAACACTCACCAGACAAAAGCTATCTCCTTCCATGTTCTTTTTTCTGTAGGAAAAACAAGGAAGTAGATCTGGTCTTATTCTTACGTGAGATTTGTTGTTCTATTTAAAAGTACTTGTCTCAGAATTTCTGAGTATGCAATAAGAAGTGGCAGTGGGAGGGGTGGTTTGCAGTGCAGTTGTCTGCTTGTAGTAATAAAGATTCAAATCTAGTTTCTGCAGTTCTGCCTTTGGTATCTTTATTTTGAACTAGAATAGCACAGAAAAATATGGATTGAGGACCTTGTAATTGGAGCATGTCTTATGTTTCCTAGTTACAGGCACCTTCAGGAGATTAGAGTTTTCAGGATACTTAAAAGCACAGAAAAGCAAAAAAAAAAAAAACTCCTACCTGGCTGGTAATTCCTTTGTGAGGACAGGACAACCTCTAAGGTTGGAAACCTAGGTGAGGGGAGAAAATCATTTCTGTTAGCAGAAGATAATAAATAGTAATTATTTTCAACTATGTCTGCCCCTACGAGATAGTCTCACCATCCCAGAGACATGGTCAGTGGGAAGTGGTCTCATTCAGTGTGATGAATTGCATTCTGCTTTAATTCTGGGGACCCTCAGATAAGTACACACTGGCCTGCTTATCTTCAAAAGTTGCCCGTGCAATCTGCAAGTTAAGAGAAGAGGGCCGGGGAGACCTTCAAGATGGCGGAGGAGTAAGACGTGGAGATCACCTTCCTCCCCACAAATACATCAGAAATACATCTGCATGTGGAAAAGCTCCAACAGAACACCTACTGAACGCTGGTAGAAGGCCTCAGCCTTCCCAAAAGGCCAGAAACTCCCCACGTACCTGGGTAGGGCAAAAGAAAAAAGGAAAAACAGAGACAAAAGAATAGGGATGGGACCTGCATCTCTGGTCTTTGAAGAGGCAAAAGTTTCCACACACTAGGAAGCCCCTTCACTGGTGGAGAAGGGGGTGGGGGTGGGGTGCACGGGGGAAGCTGCGGAGCCACGGAGGAAAGCGCAGCAACAGGGGTACAGAGGACAAAGTGGAGAGATTCACACACAGAGGATCGGTGCCAACCAGCACTCACCAGGCCGAGAGGCTTGTCTGCTCACCTGCCGGGGCGGACGGGGCTGGGAGCTGAGGCTCGGGCTTCCGCTGGATCGCAAGGAGAGGACTGGGGTTGGCGGCGTGAACACAGCCTGAAGGGGGCTACTGTGCTACAGCTAGCCGGGAGGGAGTCCAGGAAAAGGTCTGGACTTGCCTAAGAGGCAAGAGACCATTGTTTCACGGTGCGTGAGGAGAGGGGATTCAGAGCACCGCCTTAACGAGCTCCAGAGACAGGCGTGAGCGGCGGCTATCAGCGCGGACCCCAGAGATGGGCATGAGATGCTAAGGCTGCTGCTACAGCCACCAAGAAGCCTGTGTGCGAGCACAGGTAACTCTCCACACCTCCCCTCCCGGGAGCCTGTGCAGCCCGCCACTGCCAGGGCCCCGTGACCCAGGGACAACTTCCCCGGGAGAACACACTGTGCGCCTCAGGCTGGTGCAACGTCATGCTGGCCTCTGCTGCCGCAGGCTCGCCCCCGATCCGTACCCCTCCCTCCCCCCGGCCTGAGTGAGCCAGAACCCCTGAATCAGCTATTCCTTTAACCCCATCCTGTCTGAGCGAAGAACAGACACTCTCAGGCGACCTACACGTAGAGGCGGGGCCAATCCAAAGTTGAACCCCAGGAGCTGTGCGAACAAAGAAGAGAAAGGGAAATTTCTCCCAGCAGCCTCAGAAGCAGCGGATTAAAGCTCCACAGTCAACTTGATGTACCCTGCATCTGTGGAAAACCTGAATAGACAATGAGTCATCCCAAAACTGAGGAGGTGGACTTTGGGAGCAACGATATATATATTTTTTTCCTTTTGCTCTTTTTGTGAGTGTGTATGTGTGCGCTTCTTTGTATGTGATTTTCTCCGTATAGCTTTGGTTTTACCATTTGTCCTAGGGTTCTGCCTGCCCATGGTTTTTTGTTGCTGTTGTTGTTGCTTTTTATTTTTTCTTTTCTTTTTCTTTATTTTTTTAGTATAGTTTTTAGCGCTTGTTATCATTGGTGGATATGTTTTTTGGTTTGGTTCTCCTTTCTTTTTTTTCTTATTATTTTTCCTTTTTTATTATTTTTAATAATTATTTTTTACTTTAATAGCGTTATTTTATTTTATTTATTTATTTCCTTTTTTTTCCCTTTTCTTCTGAGCTGTGTGGCTGACAGGGTCTTGGTGCTCCAGCCGGGTCTCAGGCCTGTGCCTCTGAGGTGGGAGAGCCAAGTTAAGGACATTGGTCCACCAGAGACCTCATGGCTCCATGTAATATCAAACAGCAAAAGCTCTCCCAGAGATCCCCAAATCTATGCTAAGACTCAGCTCCACTCAATGACCAGCAAGCTACAGTGCTGGACACCCTATGCCAAACAATTAGCAAGACAGGAACACAATGCCACCCATTAGCAGAGAGGCTGCCTAAAATCATACTAAGATCATAAACACCACAAAACACACCACCAGACATGGACCTTCCCACCAGAAAGACAAGATCCAGCCTCATCCACCAGAACACAGGCACCAGTCCCCTCCACCAAGAAGCCTACACAAACCACTGAACCAACCTTAGCCACTGGGGACAGAAACCAAAAAAAAGGGAACTACGAACCTGCAGCCTGCAAAAAGGAGACCCCAAACACAGTAAGTTAAGCAAAATGAGAAGACAGAAGAACACACAGCAGATGAAGGAAAAAGGTAAAAACCCATCAGAGCAAACAAATGAACAGGAAATAGGCAGTCTACCTGAAAAATAATTCAGAACAATGATAGTAAAGATGATCCAAAATCTTGGAAATAAAATGGAGAGTATAAAAGAAAAGTTTAACAAGGACCTAGAAGAACTAACGGGAAAACAAACAACGATGAACAACACAATAAATGAAATTAAAAATTCTCCAGGAGGAATCAGCAGCAGAATAACTGAGACACAAAAACGGATAAGTGACCCGGAAGATAAAATAGTGGAAATAATTACCACAGAGCAGAATAAAAAAAAAAATGAATGAAAAGAATTGAGGACAGTCTCAGAGACCTCTGGGACAACATTAAACGCACCAACATTGAATTATAGTGGTCCCAGAAGAAGAAGAGAAAAAGAAATGGGCTGAGAAAATATTTGAATGGATTATAGTTGAAAAATTACCTAATACAGGAAAGGAAATAGTCAAGTCCAGGAAGCGCAGAGAGTCCCATACAGGATAAATCCAAGGAGAAATGTGCCAAGACACATATTAATCAAACTATTCAAAATTAAATACAAAGAAAACATATTAAAAGGAGCAAGGGAAAAGCAAGAAACAACATACAAGGGAATCCCCATAAGGTTAACAGCTGGTCTTTCAGTAGAAACTCTACAAGCCAGAAAGGAGTGGCAGGACATATTTAAAGTGATGAAGGGGAAAAACCTACAACCAAGATTACTCTACCCAGCAAGGATCTCATTCAGATTCGATGGAGAAATTAAAACCTTTACAGGTAAGCAAAAGCTAAGAAAATTCAGCATCACCAAAGCAGCTTTACAAAAAATGCTGAAGGAACTTCTCTAGGCAGGAAACACAAGAGAAGGAAAAGACATACAATAAAAGCCCCAAAACAATTAAGAAAATCATAATAGGAATATACATATCAATAATTACCTTAAAGGTAAATGGATTAAATGCTCCAACCAGAGACATAGACTGGCTGAATGGATACTAAAAGAAGACACGTATATATGCTGTCTACAAGAGACCCACTTCATACGTAGGGACACATACAGACTGAAAGTGAGGGGATGGAAAAAGATATTCCATGAAAATGGAACTCAAAAGAAAGCTTGAGAAGCAATTCTCATATCAGACCAAATAGACTTTAAAATAAAGACTATTAAAAGAGACAAAGAAGGCCACTACATAATGATCAAGGGATCAATCCAAGAAGAAGATATAACAATTCTAAATATTTATGAACCCAACATAGGAGCACCTCAATACATAAGGCAAATGCTAACAGCCATAAAAGGGGAAATCGACAGTAACACAATCATAGTAGGGGACTTTAACACTGCACTTTCACCAATGTACAGATCATCCAAAATGAAAATAAATAAGGAAACACAAGCTTTAAATGATACATTAAACAAGAGGAACTTAATTGATATTTATAGGACATTCCATCCCAAAACAACAGAATACACTTTCTTCTCAAGTGCTAATGGAACATTTTCCAAGATAGATCATATCTTGGATCACAAATCAAGCCTTGGTAAATTTAAGAAAATTGAAATCGTATCAGGTAACTTTTCTGACCACAACCCTATGAGACTACATATCCATTACAGGAAAATATCTGTAAAAAGTACAAACACATGGAGGCTAAACAATACATTACCTAATAACCAAGAGATCACTGAAGAAATCAAAGAGGAAATCAAAAAATACCTAGAAGCAAATGACAATGAAAACACAATGACCCAAAACTTATGGGATGCAGCAAAAGCAGTTCTAAGAGAGAAGCTTATAGCAATACAATCCTACCGTATGAAACAAGAAACATCTCAAATAAACAACCTACCCTTACACCTAAAGCAATTAGAGAAAGAAGAATAAAAAAAAAAAAAAAACAATGTTAGCAGAAGGAAAGAAATCATAAAGATCAGATCAGAAATAAATGAAAAATAAATGAAGGAAACAAAGATCAATAAAACTAAAAGCTGGTTCTTTGAGAAGATAAACAAAATTAAGAATCTGTTAGCGAGACTCATCCAGAAAAAAAGGGAGAAGACTCAAATCAGTAGAATTAGAAATGAAAAAGGAGAAGCAACAACTGACACTGCAGAAATGCAAAGGGTCACGAGAGACCACTACAAGCAGCTCTATGCCAATAAAATGAACAACCTGGAAGAAATGGACACATTCTTAGAAAAGCACAACCCTCCAAGCCTGAACCAGGAAGAAATAGAAAATATAAAGACCAATCACAAGCACTGAAATTGAGAATGTGATTAAAAATCTTCCAACAAACAAAAGCCCAGGACCAGAAGGCTGCGCAGGTGAATTCTATCAAACATTTAGAGAAGAGCTAATACCTTTTCTTCTCAAACTCTTCCAAAATACAGCAGAGAGTGGAACACTCCCAAACTCATTCTACAAGGCCACCATCACCCTGATACCAAAACAGACAGATGTCACAAAGAAATCTACAGGCCAATATCACTGATGACATACATGCGAAAATCCTCAACAAAATACTAGCAAATAGAATCCAAGAGCACATGAAAAGGATCATACACCATGATCAAGTGGGGTTTATCCCAGGAATGCAAGGATTCTTCAATATATGCAAATCATTCAGTGTGATACACCATATTAACAAATTGAAGGATAAAAACCATATGATCATCTCAATAGACGCAGAAAAAGCTTTCGACAAAATTCAACACCCATTTATGATAAAAACCCTCCAGAGAGTAGGCATAGAGGGAACTTACCTTGACATAATAAAGGCCACATATGACAAACCCACAGCCAACATCGTTTTCAATGGTGCAAAACTGATACCATTTCCACTAAGATCAGGAAGAAGACAAGTTTGCCCAGTTTCACCACTATTATTCAACATAGTTTTGAAACTTTTAACCACAGCAGTCAGGAAGAAAATGAAATAAAATGAATCCAAATAGGAAAAGAAGAAGTAAAGCTGTCACTGTTTGCAGTTGACATGATACTATACATACAGAATCTAAAATATGCTATCTGAAAACTACTAGAGCTAATCAATGAATTTGGTAGAGTAGAAGGATACAAAATTAATGCACAGAAATCTCTTGCATTCCTATATACTAATGAAGAAAAATCTGAAAGAGAAATTAAGGAAACACTCCCATTTACCACTGCAACAAAAAGAATAAAATACCTAGGAATAAACCTACCTAAGGAGACAAAAGACCTGTAAGCAGAAAACTATAAGACACTCGTGAAAGAAATTAAAGATGAGAGATATACAGATGGAGAGATATACCATGTTCTTGGATTGGAAGAATCAACATTGCAAAAGTGACTCTACTACCCAAAGCAATCAACAGATTCAGTGCAATCCCTATCAAATTAACAATGGCATTTTTCACAGAACTACAACAAAAAATTTCACAATTTGTATGGAAACATAAAGGACTGTGAATAGCCAAAGCAATCTTGAGAAAAATAATGGAGCTGGAGGAATTAGGGTCCCCTGACTTCAGACTATACTACAAAGCCACAGTAATCAAGACAATATGGTACTGGTGCAATAACAGAAATATAGATCAATGGAATAGGACAGAAAGCCCAGAGATACACCCATGCACATATGGTCACCTTTTTTTTGATAAAGGAAGCAAGAATATACAATGGAGAAAAAACAGCCTCTTCAATAAGTGGTGCTGGGAAAACTGGACAGCTACATGTAAAAGAATGAAATTAGAAAACTCCCTAACACCATACACAAAAATAAACTCAAAATGGATTAAAGACCTAAATATAAGGCCAGACACTATAAAACTCTTAGAGGAAAACATAGGCAGAACACTCTATGACATAAATCACAGCATGATCGTTTTTGACCCACCTCCTACAGAAATGGAAATAAAAACAAAAATAAACAAATGGGACCTAATGAAACCTAAAAGCTTTTACACAGCAACGGAAACCACAAACAAGATGAAAAGACAATCCCCAGAATGGGAGAAAATATTTGCAAATGAAGCAAGTGACAATGGATTAATCTCCAAAATTTATAAGCAGCTCATGTAGCTCAATATCAAAAAACAAACAACCCAATCTAAAAATAGGCAGAAGACCTAAATAGACATTTCTCCACAGAAGATGTACAGATTGCCAACAAACACGTGAAAGGATGCTCAACATCACTAATCATTAGAGAAATGCAAATTAAAACTACAATGAGGTATCACCTCACACTAGTCAGAATGGCCATCATCATAAAATCTACAAACGATAAATGCTGGAGAGGGTGTAGAGAATATGGAACCCTCTTGCACTGTTGGTGGGAATGTAAATTGATACAGCCCCTATGGAGAACAGTATAGAGGTTCCTTAAAAAACTAAAACTAGAACTACCATACGACCCAGCAATCCCACTACTGGACATAGACCCTGAGAAAACCATAATTCAAAAAGAGTCATGTACCAAAATGTTCATTGCAGCTCTATTTGCAATAGCCAGGACATGGAAGCAACCTATGTGCCCATCAACAGATAAATGGATAAAGAAGATATGGCACATATATGCAATGGAATATTACTCAGCCATAAAAAGAAATGAAACTGAGTTATTAGTAGTGAGGTGGATGGACATAGAGTCTGTCATACAGAGTGAAGTAAGTCCGTAAGAGAAAAATAAATAATGTATGCTAACACATATATATGGATTCTAAAAAAAAAAAAAAACAGGTTATGAAGAACCTTGGGGCAGGATAAGAATAAAGACGCAGAGGTAGAGAATGGACTTACAGGCACGAGGAGGGGGAAAGGTAAGCTAGGACTAAGTGAGAGACTGCCTGGACTTATATATACTACCAGATGTAAAATAGAAAGCTAGTGGGAAGGAGCCGCATAGCACAGGGAGATCCGCTCGGTGTTTTGTGACCACCTAGATGGGTGGGATAAGGAGGGTGGGAGGGAGCCGCAAGAGAGGAGATATGAAAGGTAAGCTAGGACTAAGTGAGAGACTGCCTGGACTTATATATACTACCAGATGTAAAATAGAAAGCTAGTGGGAAGGAGCCGCATAGCACAGGGAGATCCGCTCGGTGTTTTGTGACCACCTAGATGGGTGGGATAAGGAGGGTGGGAGGGAGCCGCAAGAGGGAGGAGATATGGGGATATGTGTATATGTGTAGCTGATTCACTTTGTTATAAAGCAGAAACTAACACACCATTGTAAAGCAATTATACTCCAATAAAGATGTTAAAAAAAAAAGTAAATATCACAAAAAAAAACAAAGAAAAAAGAAGAGAAAAGAGAAGAGGGCCTTCTAATTCACTGGTCTTGATAAAAGTAAAATAGAAGCAGGCTTCCAAGTATCCCTACGGAGGGCGCTATAGGATTTGTGTTAGAAATGGATGTAAAGACGGAGAGATCAGTAGGTGAGAGATATAGACAGGCTGATCCTCTTCCATCAGCTAATTTAGGGCTAAGCTTCTGCCAAATGATGCTTTTAGCTCAGCATCATCATTGCCCCTTTCTGTATTCCCTCCTGCATCACAGGAGGGAAATCTATAATGTCATTTTCCTGAATTTCTTTCCAGTAGAATTCTGGGTTAAATCTGCCGATGATAGGAACTTCAGTGAGATTAAGAAGAAGAGGAGAAGGTGTTTTTCTCTTGTGACAGCCATGGGTAGGGAGCTAAGATCATTGCTAATGGCTTCCGTAGGCTACGGGCAGGGGGTGGGGGGGGGACTTCCCTTTAGACAGGACTTCCCTTTAGACAGGCAGCTGAAGTCATCAGCAGTGGATTCCCAGCCATCACTGCATCTCCAGCTCTTCTGGAGTGGACTCTTGACCTTTGCTCCCTCAACTCTTCCAATTCTTTCTAATTTTCTATATTAAATATCTCTCCACTCAAAATGCATAGTCAATATTTTTCCTCTCTGCATAATCCTGAATGACACAAAGGTACAGAAACAAAGGCCCAATACTTTGGTCATCGATATTAATAAACCTGAATTTTGATTATCACCAAATTATAGACCAATATATGGCTTACAAACATAAAAAAACACATACGGTACAATTTCAGTTTTATAATGTTCAAAAGCAAGGTATTTGGTTGGCCAATAAGTTCTTTCGGGTTTTTCCATGAGATCTTATGGAAAACGAACTTTTTGGCCAACCCAATAATTTGTGGTGTTAGAAGTAAGGACAGAGGTTATGTTTGGGGAGGGCCAAGAGGGTCGTGATTGGGTGAGCCATGAGGAGGGCTTTGAATGCTGGTAACGTTTGATTTCTTCATCAAAGTGGTTCTTAGATGGCTGAGTTCTTTTTGTGATAATTCTTTCAAGCAAGAGAACTATAATTTATGACTTTTCTTTAAAGATGTTCAACTTTAATAAAATATTTATTAAAAAAATTTAAGGCTGGGGCTTCCCTGGTGGCGCAATGGTTGAGAGTCCGCCTGCTGATGCAGGGGACACGGGTTCATGCCCCGGTCCCGGAAGATCCCACATGCCGCAGAGCGGCTGGGCCCGTGAGCCACGGCCGCTGAGCCTGCGCGTCCGGAGCCTGTGCTTCGCAACGGGAGAGGCCACAACAGTGAGAGACCCGCATAA
>NW_006793498.1:5498991-5501627 GCF_000442215.2 Lipotes vexillifer | reverse complement strand
GAAAAAAAAAAAAAAAAAAAAAAAAAAAATGCTGGTAGGAAATCTCATTTTTTAGGTTGATCCTAAAATGACAACGTTATCGTTAAGTTCAATCTTACACTTTGACAGTTGCTACAACTGAGGCAGCAAGAGACCCAGTAACTTACTTGCCCAAGGTCTGCCTTCAAGTCCCGTCTTCTACCCACTTATAATCTGATTTAACGTGAGAATTTTAACAATCAGATTATCTTTTTACCATTTAAAAAAATTTATGGTTAAAATGAAATCAACGTTACATAAAAATAGGTAAGAGGAATCAATTCGAGCTAATTTGTCATCTCAGCCACTACTTAAGAAATATCAAGGTCTCCAGTGAAAAGGTCTATGGATGACATGGGTAGAGAATGTGTAGACCTTGCCACGGTATTTAAAATTTAGGAATAGGAAGGAGAGACACTGCTTCAGCAGTGGACTATTGTGAATTGGATGTGGCTCTAAATCAAGCAAAAAACACACATTGTAAAATGTCACCAAGAAAGGTAAATTGGATACTGCTTGAAAACCCACACTGATTTTGTCCATTTGTTCATTTCCCACAGCTTCTGCTACCAATGAGCTGCCTAGATAGTCAACTTTCAGGGTGTGGGATTCCTAAGGCCTAATGGACCCAACACCTCAATGTTACCTTCCCTGCTCTTCTTGTCTAGAGAGTATGGGCTGACCCGTGAATGCTCACTGAATGAATCCTGAGTTTTACTAATGGAGGGCTAGTTCCTGGAGAGCTGTGGATTCATAGTTAACAAAAGATAAAAAGGTTCTTTTTGCAGAGTTCTCTCTTGCCAACTCCCCCAACCCCGCCAACCCTTGTAGGATCGAAATCTTAACATATTCTAGGACATTCTTGGTTCATTACAACACATACATGGTTTTGAAATCTTTTAACCCATGACTTTCAGAAATCAGCAATAGTGTGAGCTTTTGAGCTCCTTGGCTTTTTCTGAACTTGCATCCAACGTAATTCAGAAAAGACAACTTCTTACCATCTATTTATTCAACTTCCACTACATGCCTGGCAGTGCGCTTGATGCTGAGGTCATATGATGAATAAGATATCGTCTCTGTCCCCAAGAAGCTCTTGATTGGTTGCAGAACAGTCATGTAAAATAATAGTTTAGTTATAGGAATGATTTTGTGTGCTGGTTAAAGCATATCCTATAAGTCCTAACGACGACTTTTAAAATCTGCTTTCCTGATAGCTCTTTGCTGATGACCTTCCAATATAAGGCTAACATCTATTTTGGATAAAAGGACTTTTTGGAGAATTCATCCTGCTTGACTTCATTTAAATGTACTAAATCTGGGCATAGTCTGGGAGCATCCCAAGTTCAGAAGAATATACATGTAAGAATCGGGCTGGGACTTCTTGCTTGAAACTGATCCTAATTAAAAGTCCTAGGAGTAGGGAATTTTATGGCAAGAAGCTCCTATAATGCTGACATATAAACTAAGATTGAGAAGGTTCTGAAAGACATAGTTGTTGTATTGGAAGAAAGGTCAAAGATACTGTCCAGTATGTTTAATTGTTACCTGTCCATCATCAGACAATACTTCAGGGATAACAGCTCGGAGTATGGAAATTAAGGGAGTGTCTCTAGTCTCGGAGGTTCTATATCTTTCCAGAGAAGAGACATTCTGTTCCAAATCAAGAGATACCTACTTGCAATTATTCCTGATTTTTTAGCCTGGGAGATAAATTATATGCCAAATTTGATCAGAGACTTAAACCAGAAAAATTATCAGTCACTCGAGATTTTTTAAACTAATATTTATGGCCCTTGGGTTCAGATGAATCCGAATTTGGTTAAAAACCCTGCTGCAGGACTCTCCTTCAATCCTGATGGAAAGATTTGATGATGAATATAAAAAAGATCAGGAATCACAGGTCTTGTGACTTTGGCTGGATGATGGGAGTGGAGAGAACTGGGTGGAAGTTGGGGGTTCCCACCTTGAGTAAAGAAGAAACCTCTGTTTGGCTGTGACTACTCACTGCATCTAGGACTACAGGTCTAGTGAGTTCAAGAGAACCTACTTTCAATAGAAGTTGCATATGTCCTTGGGTTTTCCTAATTTTTAATTGTTGTCAATTAATTAAAAAACTAGAAAAAGGTCAAAGGAAGACTTTTGCTTCTAGCTGGGACCTAGAGGCATATGAAATCCCTTTTCTTCCATGGTAACAAAGAGAAAAATCCATACAACATTTAAATCATACTTTTCCATGGGGCAGGCAAGGAACAGTGGACACAAGGAAGCCTTGATGAACAGAACTGCCTCAGTAATTCTCCCTCCAAACCAAATTTTGCTGAGAAGGCAAGAGTAAAGAAGAAAGATGGTAAGTAGAGAGGAAATAACAGAAAACTTATGTTCCTATGGTAACTGAATTCCAGGACCCTGACTGAGTTGAATCTAAAGGTGAGCCAAAATTACCTGCAAACTTTCTTGTAGCTCACATACGGACAAAATCAAAAAGGCAGCGGCGGAGCGGCTGGGCCCGTGAGCCATGGCCGCTGGGCCTGCGCGTCCGGAGCCCGTGCTCCGCGGCGGGAGAGGCCACAGCAGTGAGAGGCCCGCGTATCGCAAAAAAAAATAAATAAATAAAA
>NW_006793498.1:5448300-5498855 GCF_000442215.2 Lipotes vexillifer | reverse complement strand
AAAAAAAAAAAAAAAAAAAAAAAAAAAGGCAGCGGCAAGGAAGGTTGGGTTGTGCTGGACATCAATTTTCATCAGAGAAATGCAAATTAAAACCACAATGAGATGCAATTTCAGACCCACTAGAATGACAATTAAAAGTATGACATCAAATGTTGGCAAGAAGGTGAAACCATGGGAACTCTTACACATCGCTGGTGGGAGCGTAACTACTTTGGAGCACTCATTGGCAGTTTCCTGTAGTGTTATGTATACCTATCCATGACAAAGTAATTCTATTCCTATGCATATACCTAAGAGACATAAAAAAGTTTGTCCACCAAAAGATTGTACAATAATGTTCTTTACAGCATCTTTATTCATAGTAGCTAAACATACTTCTGAAAATATAAGCTTATTAAAATTATAAGTGCCTGGGGCTCCAGGCACACTTTCAGAATCAGAAATGGCATTGAGGAGCATTGTACATAGAACAAACACCTGGTGATTGCTATCATCAAGGGACCACTGAATTCAATAACTACATTCTGTAGTGGATGTGTTCACCTTCCTAAAGAAAAGCACCAGGAATCTTTGCACTTAAAATAACCAGGCACTTAGGGGGCAAGGGGTGGACTTTGCTTCCATTGGTTAACATCTGGGTCATGCAAATGGCATTTTCTTGCAGTGTTCTCTTTAATAAATGGCAAATGTTTTCCTCCTGGCAATCAGCACTGGAGAGTAGTCTGCTTTCTAGCTTGCATGGATCTGGGGTTAAAATAAGTTTGAAGTCCTCCTCTACAAAAACAAGTTTAGCAAATATCAATCCTTTCAGAGAATCACTGAGATTTAAATGGCACCTTAGTAGTATTCTTCAATCTTCCAAACAGTTGGGCTGGAAGATTTTTGTGGGAATGCAAGTCTGAAACCCAGGGGTAGGGGCTGGGGTGGGGAAGCGATTTCGCAGGGTCTGCCTGATAAGAGTTGTCATGCCAACCCACATTTGCAGTGTTTCTTCCTATTCACTGAGGTTAAGCTAGAAAAAAAGTATTTTTTCTCCAAACATTTCTCCTGATCACTTTTATGTGACTGGCACCGTTTCATCTTGTGCAGAAAGTCTGAGCCCAAAGAGCAGACTTCATTTCTGTGCTATTGATTGAAAGAGAAAAGGTGTGCTGAGTGCCATAGGAACTTCCGTCTAAGGAGACTAATCATCTTTTATTTCTGCTGAAGAAATAAAAAAGCAAGAGAGATAGGTAAAATGGATTTTTTTTCTAAGCCTATCTTGTGAGCACACGTGTGCACATGTGTGCCTTCATGTGCATGCATGTACAATCACAGACATGAACCAAGCTGAGGTTAGCACCCTCCAGATTACAATGGGAGGCCTGGAGCATTCCCTATGGTCTCTGGCAAATGAGTGTGTAAGGAGGCAGGGCAATGGCTGACAGATTGCTGTCTATTCTTTTCTCTGATAGTAGCCTGGCTGGTGTGCCGAGGCCCTGGGGAAGTGCTGCTACAGGTACCAAAGTCTAGCCAGTGAAGCTTGTCAGGCTGATGGATGGGAGTGAATCTCAAAAGTCCATCAACACTGCCACCTTGCCTTCAAATGGAAGACACACCAGGCTGACTCAACAAATAGCTCAGCATCACCCAGCAGCTGGAAAGGCAGCTGGAGGAAGTGAAGGAAGATGGAAGGGGTGAAAGAGTGCTGGTTTACATGGGAAGAAACTGATGACTTGTTAAGTCTGACTTATTTTGACAATCAAGGCAGTTTGTCCTGGTGTCATCTTAATTACCTTCTGTGCAAAGGGGAAAAAAGGCAGTAAGTGGCAACAGTTAATTTGCACTGTCAATTGATTATTATTTCTCTTTCTAGGAATTCTTCTGACGCCCAAGGCATATTCTATAACTTTCCTCTAGAGATGAATTCTATTAGATTCAGCCATTTCTGTCTCCTCAGAAAAAGTACTGACATTGCCAGTACTGAGCATCTGTGTGTGTGGGTATGTGGGTGTGTGAGGATGTGTGTGTGCGTGTGTGTGTGGGGGGATATTTGGTGGTTTTATTTTGCACACAGGTAAGTTTTGTGTCCCTTAAGGGAACCCTTAAAATTTCTCTTGCTTTCTGGTCTCCAAACTCCAATAGCCATTCGTACTTAAGACCAGATGCTCTGCAGAAACCAGAACTAAAACTTATTTTACTCTGGGGGCTTAGAAGGAAAGAGAACTTTTCTCAAGGGGATGATGAGGAATTCACACAAATCAATGCTTCAGAGGAGATGTGAGTTCTCACCTGAATTGGCACCATCCTTAGAAGGCACATCACTTATCCATTCAGTTTTGACTTTTCTAAGAAAATAGAGAAAGCGGTGCATCCTACCTCTTTTTGGAAAAAAGAAGAAAAGAGCAAGAAAGAACACAATCATCTCTGCTTTTCTACTTTCTGATTTCTCCTTTTTGCTTATTTCACACTCTCTAATAAAGGACCAATGGGAATATTTTATACATTTATTTAGTATTTATTTACTTATCCATTTATTTAACATTTATCCATTGACTCAGCAGTTTCCGCTAATGTCTGGGTAGGAAATGTATCTGCACACGTATGGTTGGGGGCAGTGGACCTGCCCAGGGAGGACCCGGCTTAACGGCGGTCTGCTCAGAGACCACCATCATGAGTAACCTCGTGCCTGAAGTCAGGAGAGGAGGGTGCCTGTTTGGAACGTGATATATTAAGTGGCTTATAACTGACTTCTTTAAACTCCCTTCCCACTCAGTCCTTTGGTTTTGGCCCCTAAGGACACTGAGCCCTCTGGTTTTCTACACATGCTTGAACCAAAGAACTCCCAGACCAGGGCTGGCAGCAGAGGAGTTGTGTGCTCTCCAGTAAAACCTAGCATCCTGTCCTGTGCAGCGTAAGGACTGAACTGTTTGTTGGGTCAGTGAGAAAGTGGATGAAAAAGCAGATTCACTTGTTCATGGCACCTCTGCTCTCTTGCTTTTAGTCTGAGTGAGAATGAGACAAGAGAACATTCTCTGACAGAGACGAAAGCCAGCAGGCGTCTGTGTTATGCCCTAGAGAACAAGCAAGGAGCTTTGAGGCAAAGCCCTCATGCAGAGCCCTGAGCTCCTAGGGCTGCTGATAACGATGTGGTTTCGAGGTAAGGTCAGTGGACCAGAACCCTGAGAAAGGATCCCAAAGGCCTTGGGATCCCGGGCTCTCCGCTCCACTAGCCGGGACATCCTTAACGGAGCATTAGGCCGGACGAAGGCCACTGTCAAAGGAGAAGAAATTCTCAGTTCCACTCGGGATTTGGTGATGCGGTTTATGGAAGAGACAACTTTAAACAGCAAATGATAAAGAAGGGTTGTCACTCTGCATTTACAGGAAAATTCTGTGGGCTCAATCTAAGAAGTGGATTTGTGCTCTGACTGTAGAGCGAGCAGTGTCAGGGCTGAAGGGAGGTTTCATGCCCAGAAACACGAATTCAAGTTTTGTAATAACACGCAGGGTTCTTCTAATGCCTAACCTTTGGACACTGTAATGTGGCTCTTTCCTGACCTGCTATGTTCTTGCTGATGGTAGAAACCTTCAAGAATCATCTCTGTAGTAGCTCCTTGCTTACTTACAAACTTCCATGGACACCAAGTTGCTTCTGTGATTCTTGTAAAAAATAGATAAGCCATATGACGATTAGCAACTCATTGTTCTTTAGAGATCAGCAATGTGGAAATATTATCTATCGTTTTTATCACTTGAGTCCTAAGAGACATCTGAGAATCTATAATACGCTACACTAAATGTAACACAAGAGCAGTTAGTCTCTCCAGAGAGGCTGTGGGAAAGGCTATCTATTTTGGATTATTCCCTTTTCCAGCCAAGCAAAGTTTTGTATGCCCACAACAGCTCACCTCCTTGGGCTCGTGTCATTCTGAAGATTCTTCCCTGCTCCTAGCATACCCTCTTCTCACGGAGCCGCTCTCTTCATGCCTTTAAATGTTAACATTTAAATCATGTCCTCAAGCTTTCGGCCTCCTGGAAGGCTTTTCAGAAAACCCCTCTCTAAACGCTTCATTTCGGTTGGCTCAGCCAGCACTGGTTTGAAGCCATATTATGCTGTACCTGTGATTTCTGTTTATTATTTGCACACTGTCATGTCTTTGCATTTAAGTTAGACTTTGTATCTGTCCCAGGTGGGCAAGGAAGGCCTTTGATTTTGCCATGATCTTGAGACGCATGTTCTGCACACGGCAGATGATGTTATGGGGTCTAACCGATCAACGAAATGGGGGGTCAGATTGAACCTGGCAGAGAGGAATTGAGACATGAAGCCCTGAGGGTGGCTGAAGAAAAGGCAGAGTTATCCCAATGGACTATGTTCCATTGAAAGGTTCCTGTTGAAATATATCGAGAACATGCCTTTAAATGTTAACATTTAAATCATGTCCTCAAGCTTTCGGCCTCCTGGAAGGCTTTTCAGAAAACCCCTCTCTAAACGCTTCATTTCGGTTGGCTCAGCCAGCACTGGTTTGAAGCCATATTATGCTGTACCTGTGATTTCTGTTTATTATTTGCACACTGTCATGTCTTTGCATTTAAGTTAGACTTTGTATCTGTCCCAGGTGGGCAAGGAAGGCCTTTGATTTTGCCATGATCTTGAGACGCATGTTCTGCACACGGCAGATGATGTTATGGGGTCTAACCGATCAACGAAATGGGGGGTCAGATTGAACCTGGCAGAGAGGAATTGAGACATGAAGCCCTGAGGGTGGCTGAAGAAAAGGCAGAGTTATCCCAATGGACTATGTTCCATTGAAAGGTTCCTGTTGAAATATAATCGAGAACAGCAGGAATTCAGTGCACCAGCATTTACCATCTGATGGATATTTGGTTGTTTACTGCTTGGGTCTCTCAGTCCAGCTCCTGGAAGACATATGCCCTGCAGACTGCAAGTTCCAATTAGCAGGGAATTACATCTTTAAAAAATACAATTTCCAGAAACATAACATAACTAAATAAAATCTAGTACTGAGGGCAGGAAGAAACACCTGGCTCCTAATGCTTAGCTGGAATAGCTTTTCCTCCAGCACATGGGACACATTTTGTTGAGTTCCTTCATTGAAGACAGATTGGAAAAATGAGAAGCAGTTGAGTTTGGGAAATTAATTATTGTATCTTTGTGTCAAATGTGGTAACGCTTTAAATGTAGGATTAGATGGACATCATATGGGGACTAGGAACTGAGAGACACCATAAGATAAATGAAGAAAACAAAAGCAAAATATTTTTGAGTCAGTCATTTAATCGTCCTCCTGGACAAAAGATAACCTTGTGTTATAAGCGTTCAGGTTATAGAGTGAAAGATGCGTTTTACACCCTCATGTAAAGGCATAATCTGTAAGGGCATAATCTGACCCATGTGTAACCCAATCTGTGAATTAAAAAGGTGCTTTTATAACAGGATTTAATTGTACTTGTCGGAATTTTGCCCCTCATTCCAGTTGTGGGATTTAATTAACCATTACCCAGAGGTCAGTCACCTCAAGGCAAATGCCATAAAAGGACAAAAAAATTATCTTAATGTGGGTTAGGATTAGAGGCAGGCAGTTTCCATTGTATTACGATTATCAATTGTTTAAAGAGCTTTGCTGAATGATCTTATTGTACGTGTGCCTTGAGGCTTTCTAGAGCAATTTGGAAAATACATTATAGAACAAACCACAGGATCACTAAAATGACTTTAAACAGTATGAGTCCAATTTCCAAAGGAGGTTATAATACTCATATTTCGTCTCCTTATATAATTATTCTCACTCCATATTTTGAGAATAAAATTTATAAGAATGTGTCCCCACCTAATTATCTCACCCCCCTCTTTACTCTTTTATTTCTGTTCTTTTTATTCTATGAAGCAACTTTCTGGCTTCTAGCAAGAGCTCACAGAGGGATTTAAGAATGAAAGGCTGAGTGATCTAGATGAAAACACCAGAATCCCTCCTTCATGTGCTTTCCTTTCAATATATCTAATTTTTTCCCCATCAAGGAATACCTTTTGAACAAAATAAAGTGGGTTTGTCCTCACCACTGTCGGCAAAGGATTAAATACATGGTTTCTTCCTGCTGCTCTTTTATTGCCTGTTTCTGCCCCCGTATTCCCTGAAGTGTTAGAAGTTGGGCTAGAACCTCTGCTAGCTGCCACTGAGAAAGATTAAAAAGAGGGTGGAGTAAGGAACAGGTGCCCCAAGGACATCTGCTAGTGGGTCCAACTTACTGTGATCCCAGGGTGCTAGAGGAGCAGATTTGATGTGATTTGCCTGAAGAGGTTGCCTCCTGCTAACCTGTTTCAGACCAAACATACCAAAGTATTAAACATGAAACTTGAAAGAAAAGGACATTCTAAATAAAGACCATCTTTTCATCACTTCATAAATATATTTTCTTCTTCTTTTCTAATTCATCTTTTTTGTTTCTCTCCCATATCATCACAGGTATATTTCAAATCAAGATCTCTATCACAATCCCTCTTTTATATCTAGATAAAATGTTGGATGTGGAAGGATGATTTGTCATAAAAATATGAAATAACTTGCCTGTCTACATTGCTAAGATAGAAAGAGTGCTGGATTCCATCTTCAAGCGTTCAAGTTACAGTGATGCTATTAACTACTGCAAATAACCACACAGTGCCTCCGTTTACTCAGTTGTAAAGTAGTATAATATGATACTTTAAATCTCTTTCTATTTCACAAAGACTGGGTGAGGCTGAAGTGAGATAGATACTGCATAAAACTTAAAATGTAAAATACATACTACAGAAATATAAAGTATAGTGTATGGTAAAGAGCAGTGTCATAACTTGATCTTGTCTTTTGTTTCTTGTTTGTTTTTTTATTTGTTTCTTGCATTATGCCAAGCAAATAATAATAGCCAATATTTATGTTTCAAGCACTGTGCTAAGTGGTTTGCATATATTATTTGTTTACATAATTATTGGGTACTATTACCATCTCCACTTTACATACGAGGAAACGAAGGCACAGAGAGGCAAAGCAAGTTGCCGAAGGTCACACAGCTGGTAATGGGGATCTGTAGTAGGTTGGGTTTTGTCCCTCAAAAAGATACATCCAAGTCCTATCCCCTGGTACTTGCGCAAGTGACATTATTTGAAAAAGGGTCTTCCTATATGTAATCAAATGGACGACCTTGAGATGAGGTAATCCTGGATTAGGATGGGCCCTGCATGTAATGTGAGTGTCCTTATAAGAGACAGATGGACACACAGACTCAGAGGGAAAACAACCATGTGAAGATGGAGGCATGGATGGAGAAATGCTGCCACAGGCCTGGAGATGTCTGGGGCCACCAGAAACTAGGAAGAGACAAGGAAAGATTCTTCCCTAAAGCCTTCAGAGGGAGTATGGCCCCGCTGACAGCTTGATTTAGGAACTTGAAGTGTCGAGAACCATGAGAAAGTACATTTCTGTCATCTTAAGCCACCCAGTTTGTGGTAATATGTTACAGCAGCTGTAGGAAACCACTATAAGGCCCCAGGATTCAAACAGAGGGAGTCTGACTCCAGAACGTAAACATTTGGCTGTTTTCTTTTAATTTACTGCTTTATTTGAAGTACAAGTAAATCTGGGAGAGAAGGATATTATCAACTGAATGTGGTATGATTGTTTCGGCGAAATGAAATGGATAAATGGTGGGAGCGTGCTCTTACATAAGCTAAGACATCAAAACCATTGTTCTGTGCGGATGGGGCTGTTGGAACTCTAAGTTTTTCAAAATATTTGGTCCAGAAGTAGTACAATAATTTAGTTTTAAAAGATTAAAAATCCTTTCGGAAAGAGAAAATAGTACATTAACACTCAGCAAAGATAAACAAACTCACTAACAAGTAAACCCAATAAGAGCAGAACATGCTAGCTGACGAGCTGAGATCTGTGCTATTATTATCAATAACAATGACAATGTCAGTTTGGGATCAATACGTATTGTCTTGTGTACTTACAGAAGAAACCCAATTTCTTAGAGATATTGGGTTTCTTGGGCCAGACTAAAATGTCTCTGAACAATCTAGCATTTCTTAGCCTGGCTAATATATTTTACTCATGAATAAATTGTTGTTCCATAAAATATTCTCTCCACTTCCACTGACTTATAAATGTACCATTCAAAAGCCGTTATAAATGTAATTCTTTGGAGGTTGACAAAAGCTCTGGTCAAGCCTACCTCCTCTCTTGCCTGGGCTCTTGGCAGCTCAGCTAGATGACTCAGGAGCCACACTCATCCTTCACCTTCCTCTGAGAGACATGGAGGACCAATGAGCCTCAGGAAAAGAGGAAGTGAGCACCACAGCCAGGATCCCAGTCTACCTCTGGAAGCATCAGGAGCTGCTACTAAGCTTTGTCTTTTTATGTCCAGTAAAATTTACGTCTGCCTGAGCTAATTCCCTAACTCCGTCCCTGAGGTCTCTCCTAAGCTCTAATTCCATGTTTGCGACGCTTTTTCACAACCCTCCCCTTGGTTTTCCGTCTAGTCCATCAGATTCAAATGTCCTTATTGTAGCCCTTCTTTCCCCCTCCTAATCTGATCTCAAACTGGGGCTTCTCTGAGTTACTCATGCTTTTAAGAGCAACACCATTTTCCCTGGAATCAAGCTTTGCCATCATCTTTCATCCTGATCCCCCATTATCTGTGCCTCCAATCACTTGTCAACAGCTGTTAAGTATACTCCATAAATGTCTTTCACATCGAAACTGTCCTCTCCATTCCCACTGTCATTACCTGCCAAGGTCAAGTTATGACACTTCTTTTATTGCATTTCCACAGCTTGCAAAAACAGTTCTCCCCTCTCTGCATGCCTGAATTTTATTCCACACAAGCTCCTCTCAGATTCCACTTCTTCCAGGATTCCAGCACTCCCACCTGAAATAGAGGCAAAGTGCTGTGTACCAAAAACACAGAGAAAAAAAAAGACCCCCTCTTCAAGGTTTTACAAGAGTGAGGAGGTAGATAAGTAAACAGAAAACCAAATCTGGGGCTCTGTGAAATTAGGGTACTTGATTTGGATGGAAACAAGATCAGGGCTCCAAAAAGGGCAGATATTCAACTGGTTCATATGGTGCGTGCGTGGCGGCTTATGAACTACTAAAGTAGTTTTGTCTTGGCTGTTAAGTAGCTGCTCTGATGCCCCGGCTGCCTGGGCCCAATTCTGGTATCTCCCCAGGATCCAGCCAGGCAGAAAGCCTCCAGTATCTGCGCCAAAGCTCTGGCCCACATCTGTTCCGGTTTGTCAGACCTTGCAGTCTTATTTATTAAATATTTTAAGTATCACCACGGCCTGTCTCACTAACTACAGGTGAAAGCTTGGGATTGACAGAGATGGTGAGGGAAAGAATCAAACCCACTTGACCAGGGCATCACCCAACTCTTCCCAACTTGGTTACTCTTCCAGGTGATGCCACTGTCACCTGGAGTCAGAGCTCTGAGATCACAGAAAACCCGTCTTGTGTCTTTTTCCCTTAGAATGTTTCTCATCTTCATAATTTCCCATTATTCTGCGATTTTCAACATTTCTGCATTTCTTCTTCTTTCTTATGCATTCAGGACCTTGCTCTAGGCTTCACATTTTTGGATGTATGATCGACAAAGGTAGCAAAGTATTTGAATCTTACAGATTTAACCTGTGCCTTAATTATGTCTTTAGCAGGAAGGCACTCACCCACAGATGCCCCTTTCCTTCGAGAAAGGAGAATATCTCTCTGATGACATGTCTTGCGCCAATTATTGCCCTTCCTCCTCTGTGTCCTCTCTGCCAACGCTGGACTCTTTGACAACCAAGTAAATCAAGAGACCTCGCTGGAATCACTAAAAGAGTTACTGTTTGACTTGACAGTCCTGCTATTGTCCGCCGAAATTTTACCAGTAAGTTCAAGTGACAGCTGGGGAACATAGCAGAGAAAAGGTTTCCATTATCAGAGGCCTTAGTGAGATGTGCTCATGATCAAGGTTCAGAGGGGCTGGAAACTCAAAGAGGCTGAGTCTTGGGGAGGTCAAACATCAACTGACTCTCAGTACATTGTTGATGCTACGGGCTTGCCAGGTTTCTTGTATAAAATGCTGCTGTTTTCTCTGATGCAGTTTATGTGCTCAGTGGTAAAGCTAAGGTGTGCTCACAGTTTGTTTGTGCCTTATTTGGGGACCAGGGCTTCACCTGCAGAGGCCTGGATTAATAGTCCTTTCACTGGGTAAAGCTCTAGGTGTCTTGCTGGTTGGACCAGTTCCTGGCCCCTCGGCTGACTTGTGGCCTCTAGTAACAAGCTCCGCTAGTCATTATTTCCCACTGGCTTCTCCCCTTCCCCTGCCCAATTCTGGAATGAGAATGCAGGGCTGGTACCCCTGTCCTCTAGCCTATTGGTACCCTGTCCTTTTCCAGAGCATTTTCTGATAGCCAACAAAAAACACAACAAAACAATTGCAACATCAATACTCAAGGAAGCATAGGATAAAATGACGTATCTGTGTAATCAATACTTAGCTCTTAAGTGTGTTGCAAATTGAGCTCCTATCCTATTTTCATGTTATTTTTGAAGCCCTCGTGCTCCAATCTGTATTCTTCTTGTTCTGCTCCCTCCTTTAGATTGGAGCTTAAGCTCCCAGTTCTGACAGGTAGCTCTCCCAGAGATGTTTCTCTTACATAATCTATCATCTATCATCTATCATCTATCTATCTATCTATCATTGATCTTCTCTATTTTTATCCTTTGCTTATCTTCGGAATTCTCTTATAGATCTCTTAGCACTATGCCTTACTTTACTTCTGCATAACTGGTGTTTATTACAAATAAATCACCAACATTTTTTATGATAGTAGGATCATCTCTTCCCCTTTATTTGCAATTACAGCTCAAAGTAGCACCCAATATATTAAATAGCTCTAGCAGAATAGCTTGCTTTCACATCATTTGGTCAAAACTACTCTCCTTGAGTGAGGTAATCATGGTGGATTTTTGTAGATCACCTATTTGTTGTTGCTGTTTCTTTGAAGCAATTTTTTTGGGGGGTACGTGGGCCTCTCACTGTTGTGGCCTCTCCCGTTGCGGAGCACAGGCTCCGGACGCGCAGGCTCAGCGACCATGGCTCACGGGCCCAGCCGCTCCGCGGCATGTGGTATCCTCCTGGACCGGGGCACAAACCCATGTCCCCTGTATCGGCAGGCGGACTCTCAACCACTGCACCACCAGGGAAGCCCTGAAGCAATATTTTTCTTGATTTTTTGATATCAAAACACTTTATTTAATAATTTGACCTATCCTAATATATTTAAAACACTTCTTTTCTGGAATTTTTTCCTGAATTAAAAGTTTCACTGAATATAATTGACATATAACTTTACATTAGTTTCAGGTGTACAACGTATTTGATTCAATACTTGTATACATTGCACAATAAGTCTAGTTAATATCTATCACCGTACATAGTTATAAATTTTTTTCTTGTGATGAAAACTTTTAAGACCTACTCTCTCAGTAACTTTCAGATATGCAATGCAATATTATTAACTATGGTCACCATGCTGTACATTGCATTCCCATGACTTACTTATTTTGTAACTGGAAGTTGGTACATTTGATCCCTTTCACCTATTTTGCCCATAATCTGTATTTTAAAAACTCCAAAACAGACTGGGTTTGAACTGACTGCTTCATGCCTGCACAGGTGTCTCTTTGCCTGACACTTACCCCGTATGTCTCAGCCTGAGCCAAACTAGAAACTTCAGCGTTATTCCCAACTATTCCCATTTTCTTTAACCCACTACATTCCATTTGTGGTCAGTATTGCAGATTTTGCTTTTGACAATATCTCCACATAGGTGCCCTTTTTCCGCGTCCACTTGTCCTGCCTTGGTCTAGGTCCTCATCACGGTTCACCTGCACGAGTCACCTTCTCTTGGCACCATTGCAACCGGTCGGTCTGATCACCCCACTCCACTCCTTTCTCCTCCCTGCTCTGGTTGTGTTCATTTATCATTATTCTGTGCCTTTACTTCCTGCTGTTTTCTCTGCCCTCAAAGCACTTCTCAGCTGGGAACATCCCAGTTCAAAATTGCTTTAAATCCTTTTTGGAACGTGGTAAAATATGAAAACAAAATAAAACGAACAGCACAAACAACCCAAGAACAAAAGTCTACTGGTTCTTTAGAATTGGGTTCCAAGGCTGTGTTCTCAGAGCCCTTACTCAGCAGATGCCGCTCAGCAGGGCAGGCAGTGTCTTCCTGGTGTCCCCACTGGACTGTGGTCAGACACTGGCTGCTTCCCTCACGGGCTTAGAAGTTGGTCGACTGTGGAGGTCAGGGACCATGTCTTACCTTCTTTCCTTGTTTTCCAATTAGTGTTTAACAAGCCCATGTTGGATGGGTCCTGCTGCACCCAGGGTGGTCTCCATTTGACTCTGCAGCCCCTCCCTGTGCTCCTGAGGCTTCCCCTGAAACTCAGTGCATGGAAGAGAGAGGTATTTTTCCTCTGTGAGCCCCAGGTTCTTCCTCACTGGCTTCAAGCCATGCACTTTCTCTTGCTATCTTCTTTCTTCACTGAAAATGATCATGATTCTTGACTAAAACACCTGTATTTTCTCCAGAATATGGACTGTGTCCGATATGAGTATAGGTTCTTGCTCTCTGTCTGGTATTGTGATCTGTAAACTTTCTGGGTGAGCTTGTCAAAAATGCATATTTCTTTGGCTTGCTCCCCCAACGTTGTGATTAATACCCCAGCAAACTGTAATATATGTTTTCCCATTCACGTCTGGGGTCAAGAAAGGGCTTCCTTTGCTTCACCAGAAAACCCACATCATTAGTTCTTCTCTGATTGGCAATGCTCACCCCCAAACCAATCCACTGGCCAGGGTGATATGTGGAATACAGCCACCCATGCTATTCTTTTTTTAACATCTTTATTGGAGTATAATTGCTTTACAATGGTGTGTTAGTTTCTGCTGTATAACAAAGTGAATCAGCTATACATATACATATATCCCCATGTCCCCTCCCTCTTGCGTCTCCCTCCCGCCCTCCCTATCCCAACCCTCTAGGTGGTCACAAAGCACTGAGCTGATCCCCCTGTGCTATGCGGCTGCTTCCCACTAGCTATCTACCTTATGTTTGGTAGTGTATATAAGTCCATGCCACTCTCTCACTTTGTCACAGCTTACCCTTCCCCCTACCCATATCCTCAAGTCCATTCTCTAGTAGGTCTGTGTCTTTATTCCTGTCTTGCCCCTAGGTTCTTCATGACCTTTTTTTTTTTCTTTCTTAGATTCCATATATATGTGTTAGCATACGGTATTTGTTTTTCTCTTTCTGACTTACTTCACTCTGTATGACAGACTCTAGGTCCATCTACCTCACTACAAGTAACTCAATTTCGTTTCTTTTTATGGCTGAGTAATATTCCATTGTATATATGTGCCACATCTTCTTCATCCATTCATCTGTTGCTGGACACTTAGGTTGAACCCATGCTATTGTTTGTCTGCATGACTCGGAGCAAAGAGCTTAACATGTTTAATCAAACTGACAGACTTTAATTTCGTTTTGTGATCCATAAGCCCCCAGTTCTGCAGACAAGAGTGGGAGGTGTTTGAAGCCAAAGGAGTTGAAAAAGGAGCAAGGTTTTCAGAAGAGAATCATTGGTGTTCATTGTTATTCACTATGCCTTCTCATTCATCTTTCTGTCTAACCACTAGCAGATGTTTGCTACATGGTTCAATCTCATCATGTGTTCATCGAGTGAATGGAAAAATAAGTGAATATATCTTTATTGTAAGTACTTGAGATGTGTTGTAATAAATTCTTCTGGTCCTCTAGTGTTTCATTTACTTTAAATTCCATAACGTTTTGTGTTGATGTATTCTGTCCCATGCTGAACATCTTTATGGTTATATAATCACAATCCTCTCCATGTAATCTAATGTTCTAGAAAAATCAAAACATTAAAATAGTCCATCACAGAGCGATACAAAATTGAAGGCAAAAATGTCAAAGGTAACAATGGTAAGACTCTCACATTAAGAATAATATTATTTGAATTGGCCATTAGTGCTATGCTTTTGTTATTAATGTTACTGCTTTCGATTTTAAACATGCAGAATATTGATTTAACACAGCTTGTTGCAAAACACCAACATCAAATTTATGCTTGCTGCAAAATACCCCATCTCTTAAACTAAATCTGCTTTCTTAGATTTTGAAATTGATATTGAATTAGGGAGAAATTCCTTTTAATCCTCAGATTGCCACCTATAGCCTGTGGCAAGTTGATGGTATCAGTTAGATACTGCTGCTTAATAATCCACTCTAAAATTCACTCGCTTAAAACAACAATAATTTATTTTGATCATGAATCTGCGATCTGTCAGGGCTCAGCAAGGACAGCTTGTTTGCTCAGCTGGGGGTCAGTTGGGGTAGCTTGACCAGGTTCATGTGCTGCTTGGACTTCCTGACAGCATGGTGGTTGGTTCTCAAATGTGAGAATCCCAAGGGAGAGGAAATGAAAACCCAGTGTCTTTAAGACCAGTGTATGAAAACTAGAATAGTGTCTTTACCTCTGAATTCTATTAGTCAAGCAGTCATAAAGCCCAGATTTATGGAAAGGACATATTTATGGCAATGCTTATAAATGTCACAGTGATCTCAGTCTCGGTTCTTGCCCATATAAATGAAGTTTCACTGAAATATTGAATTGTTATAACATCAATTTTTTAAGACTACCTCAGCTTCTTAGAATATTAGACATCTCCCTTTGATTCCAGAAATCTGGCTCCAATTCTTCGATGAAACAGCTCCTAAGATGCACAGATTCCCCTTGGAACCTGTGATAACTAACTCTCGTAGGTCAAGGTGGCCCTGGTCGCTGCACTCAGCTGGAATTTAGCTCTTAGCTATGGTACCCTTCCCTGCAGCTAGAGAAGTGAGAGGTGAGCTTGCTGAAAAGACCTGCCAGCCAAGTGATGCCTACTCTTTTGTGAAAAGTAGCCCCTACCTTGGAACACTTCAATTCTTGCCAGAAAATTGTCCAAAACAATTCAAATGTGAACTCTTTACAGTACCTCTTTGCTTGAGTTAGTTGGAGGTGTGGCTGGTGAAACACAAAGTGAGCACATAAACAGCTTCCGGAGAAAACAGAGATGCTATTCAGTGCATCCCCAGGAAACACAACTCTTTTTGAATGGTTGGATCTCCTCCTGAGAAAAGATACAATCAGAGATCACACAATCTATGTTCCCCTGCCAGGGAATTACGCCAAGTACGGAGTACATGGGGGAGTGGGGTGGACATGGGGGATGTGGACATGGGGGTGGGAGAGAATGGGGTGGATTTCTTTGTAATAACCAGAAAAGTTTAACATGTCTCCCTGGTATGTGCATATTCATCTACAATGCAAGGCTGTACAATGGGTTTGGGAAATCCTCTCTGGGGACCCAGCATGATCTAGGATATAACAGAAAGAAATGTACCTCTTAATTTTACTCTTCTTGCTGTTTCTCTGCTGCTAAGATGACCGCTGAGGGCTTCCTCATGAAATGACAGAAAGCAGTGCCAGTCAATGTGTTTGATTAGTTCACGTCATCCAGTCCCTTGAAGTACTTGGGGCCCTAGAGGGAGGCAGAAACGGGGATGAAGAACAGTGGATCTTTCAAAATGCCTTTGTCTACTCCAAGACTTACATGACCTGGGAGGGGGAAAATCCTGGAGACTCTCCTTTTCCTAAAAGGAACCTTCATTTGTCAAAGATGTACATAGTATTCTGGACATTGTGTAGGAAATTTTTTTAATGTGTAAGCGCAGGGAAGCACTCTCAGTATTTGCAAAATGCCATTCCCCCAGATTTGGCCAAGATCCGGTAATGCAGATTTTTATCTCTTACTTACCCTTTTCTCGTGGTTTGACACTCCCCTGGGATGTTCTATTCTTTGAGCACAAATTTACGCCAACATTAGCAGAAGAAAACCTGTTTGCTTCCTTGTGTGATGGTGGAAGAATGTCAGGCAGAACACAACTTGGTTATATTTCCCTTTCAAGAAAGACCTACAGTGAACTTGTCAAGGGAACTGGAAAGAAATCCAGGTTGAGATGATTGTTAATTGGCTTTTAATTAATAATTCTGAAAAACCTATATTTATGAACAACTGGTTCTTGGAGTCATACCAAGGTTATTCAAAAACAAGAAGCAAATATTCTTATTACCTTTGAAATATATTGTCCCTGTATCTTCAAACTTGAATATGCTTTGAATCTACCTCCAAAGAATTCTCACATAAATAAATTTATTGTGTCTCTTTTTAACCTTACCCATTTCTTTTGCTAATGCGGTCTTATTTTAATCTGCTGTTATTCTTTTGAATATCAGATTTCAAAACGCAGCATATAAAGAAGAGCTATGCAGTTCATTATTATTATTATTTTTTACAAGCTAAGAATGTAATCTGCCTACAATACCTGCTGTCTTGGTGATTGGGTTTTCTTTTTCTCTGTGTTCAGTGTGGACCCGTAAGGCTCAGAAGTTGCATCTTCAGTTCAGTTAGGCAGAGAAGGCCGTTTCTCTGCCACTGGGACATAAAATTCTACATTTTATTTATTTTGTCTCTTGTTTCAAATACCTGTCCTATGCTTCCAGGTTTTAGACTTATGTTTCAGTTTTCTCTAGAAGACACTGGCAATTTTGTTTTCCAAATCTTCTTTTATATTTTGTCTATAACATGGAATGAGAGTTCCATCTTCTTCATGGCTAGTCTCTCCATGTCCTTCTCTTTCTTTTCTTTGTCCTGATTGTCTTGTGTTTACTTTTACTGACTTCCTAAACTGGATTATCCAGGCCATCCCCTTTATTTATGAATCCTGAGGTAGTGTTCTCTTGCTCTCTATCAGTGAGGAGCTGTTGAGTGACTTGTAGACATGGAACTAGAATGCAGTTCTATACGTATATTAAAAAGTGGACTGACAGGATTAGAAGATGTGGGATAAACTGAATTAAACCACAAGAGCTATTTATCAGACAAATGTGAATTATTTCCAGGAAATTTGCTTGTAATGTCTGTAGAGAGAGGGGATGCTGAGGTTAAGGGTCCAATGATGAAGATGCCAGATGAACACCTACAAAGGCTGAAAGAAAAGGACTGCATCTCTATGGTTATGAAAATCTAGAGGGGAAAAGACTAGTCATCAAGGAAAGAAAGAACTTGAACTGAGGTGGAGGGCAGGGGTGAGTTTAGGTCACAGGGTTCCAATCGTAAGACCCAGAAGATGGAGCAAATTGGTATCAGTGATACAGAAAGGGATTAACATTAGACTCAGACTAAGGAGAGTATATCTGATGTCCCACAGATATACTCTGGAACAGGGGAGTATCTCCAGAACAGGGGCAAGAGGCAGTTTGAAAATGGAAAAAGCCAAACTTGGGTGTGTGTCCTGCAGACTTAGCAACTGGCTGAATACCTACGATTTAGGCCTTGGGTAGAGTTCATCACCTGAAATAACAAGGCCTCCAAGACAGAGTAGAGTAACAAAGTACAGGGATTGATGTTTGAAGATGAGTTTTGAGCCCTGACTGTATGTTCTTAACACCTGGGTGGTCTCTGCAGAAAAGGGAATTTGGGGAGCTCGGTGTTTCAAGGGGTCCTAGGCAGATACTTTTCATTATTCTTCTTTAATTACTTCTTCATTTGGCTGCATCTACACTCTGAGTCACCTAGAGTAATTAGAGGAATTCCTGCATCCTTCTCCTTTATTCTGTCTCTCACTCGTCAGGAATGGGGACATTGTAAAGATGAAATGAGACGCGGTATTTAGAAGCACTATATGGGCAGAGGAGCATACGAGTTGGCAGTGGCCCATCTAAATTGGGGTTGGTTTTCTAGGATGCTCTGGCACCCTTAGTTCTCACCCTCTGAATGTAGCATCCTAAGATTTTTAGATGTTATGTTTTTCAACAAACATTTATTTAGCCTGCACTAAGTATTTGTATCTGGTGTCAACAATGGAGCTACCAGATGAAGACCTGGGGCTGCTACCCAGGTCTGCAGGGGAGGCCAGGGGCAGCCAGGCTTATAAAGCCTAACGTTTATGTGATTTGCAGGGCTCTCTCTAAGAAAAAAAATACCAACTTACAAATATAAATTGAAGTATAAAAGAGAAATTTTATTTATTTAGAGTGAGAAAAAATTCCAACAAATTTAAATTTCAAAAATCAGACAAATAACACAGATATAAAATCCAGGTGGGAAAAAAGACATAGTATTCTTATTAACTAAATCCATAGCAAACTTCTATTACTTTTTTTCCTGTAGTTTTTGACCATATAATCTTTGATCTCCTCTTCATATGACAGTGATTTTTTTTACAATTATTTTGCATAGAAAGACAGAAATGTAATTCAGTCTTTCCTGTAACTTAGTCCAGTGAAATTTGTTTTTTATTATTGATCTTTTTGACCAGGTGTGATTAAAGGCTGAATCACTCACTTAACAATTTTATATTTTGAAAGACTAGAGGACACTTTGGTACATCTCGTTTCACTTAACTGCCCTCATGGTCCGTGCCCAGCATGGTGGGCTGCTCTTGTTATGGTGCAGCCTGTGGCCTCACTCCTGAGTGTCATGTTACAGGGTGAGTAACAGGGTGAGTCAGCCCTGTGTGCAGGACGGGGATTCCTGGAAGCCATTCCTACACTGGCACAGCTAGTGTCACTTAACTATACATGGAAGTGTTTATGAACCACATAAATACACCTGATGAAATCCAAATAAATGTCTCTCTAGCTCAACTCTCTCCAGACTGGATCCCCCAAATGTCCTCAGCCTTTCCAAGCTACCCAACATGAGGAGACATATGTAAATTGGGGTAGGGGCAGTCAGAGTGGGAAAGAGACAGTGGACTTAACTCATTACAGTTAAAATAGATTATATATGCAAATTTTACAAAGATCTATGACCTTATGAATGCATGAGGCCCAGGGCCTCTGCAAATGAAGTGCCCTGATGCTTGAGTGTTATTAACCTCCGTGTAAATCCACCTGTGGGGAGGCAGGTAGGCGACCTGAGTGAACAAAGACGTCACAGTGGTATTGAACTTGGAGCCAAGTCTTGAAAGATAAGGAGACATTTTTCAGCAGGTCACTGGGAATGGCCAGGCCTCGTGGGAGGTGCCAGTAAAAGAGACAAAGGAGGAATGGTAAGAGTGAAAGAAGGAGAATCAGATGAGAATGGTGCCTTTGGAGAGTTTTAGAGCAAATTTCAATAAGGGATGGTTAAGTGCGGTGCCACGTCCAAGCAGTGAGAACCTAAAGGGGCCTATTTGATTCGGCAACTAGGAAGCCACGTGGTGACCTTTGCCACCGCGGTCTCAGTGCTGTAGTGGGCGTCGAGGCTGACTTCAACGGGCCGAGGAGGGAATGGACCACAAGGAAGCTGACACTTTGATTTCTCTTCCTGGAAAGAGAAGTGTGCCTGGGAAGGGGAGAAGAGGCAGAGTGCTGTACCTTTAAGAAAGCATCAGGATGAGGGACTCTTCATTAATACTGTTTTTTTATTCAAGAGGAGCGTGACCACGCATGCTAAGGATGCCCCGTAAGGGCAGTTGGTAAAGACAGAGAAGTTTCCCTGGTCTGAGCAGAGGGCATGTGGGCTCCATCTGCTCGTAATGTTGCTCATCTGCTTCTCACGACTTGCAAGCTCTCTAGGATGGCTTACTAACACCAACCAGCTGAGCAAGTGTGCAGGTCCTCAGAAGTCTCTACATGCTCATCCCAACATCCCAGGTGGTGGCCGCAGCTCAGCCCTGCCCTGTCATCCCACATATTGAAAGTACTGAGTTCACATTCGGTTCTGCTCCGGTTTCTCGTCTTCTGCTCTCACCCCTTCTCCCAACCCTCTGCCTCTGTCCTGTATCTCTCTCCACCCCCTTTCTTTTCCTTTTCTGATATGGAATGTTTCTCATGCCATTACTATGCTTATAGATATAACTCTTAAATGGCTGCATAATATTCTGTAACATGGATTAGCCATTACTTAGTCTAAATCTCTTGTTGGACATTTGATCTGTTTCAAGATGATTGTTCAGTTATCTAAATTTTTATGTATAGTAGTTGCTTATTCCTTGAGGATCAATTTCAAGAAAAAATTTTCAAGAAATGGAATCACTTATACAAAGATATGCATGTTTATATGGCTTTTGACATATATCACCAAATTGCTTTCCTGGTCTCTCAAATGTATGATGATAATGAAGCACTGAGAGATCATAGGCATTTTCATTTGTTGAAACACATTTGAATAACACGATAAAATGGAAAATCTGAAGTAATCATCTGACACATTTGGGTAAAATCTGGATTTGATTTTTCTTTTTTTTTTTTTTTTAATTTGTGGTACGCAGGCCTCTCACTTCTTGTGGCCTCTCCCGTTGCGGAGCACAGGCTCTGGACGCGCGGGCTCAGCGGCCGTGGCTCACGGGCCCAGCCGCTCCGCGGCATGTGGGATATTCGCAGACCGGGGCACGAACCCGTGTTCCCTGCATCAGCAGGCGGACTCTCAACCACTGCGCCACCAGGGAAGCCCTGGATTTGATTGTTTTTGTCCGTATTTTGAATTGACTAAGTAAAGGAGAACTGGCCTCCACATTTTCTACTTATTGTCAAAATTTATTAAAATAAATTAAATAGCTTCAGACTTGCAGTTGGATCTTCCTGGTTCTTAGACTGTGGTTACTGCCCTGACTGGTCAGGCTGGGGTGAAAAACACTTCCTGGCAGTCAGCAGGCTCTATTCTGGGATATAGAAACATGAGAACCAACGAGAGGAAAGCTAGTCTACCAAATAAACAAACAGGCACGGTGGACTCATAAAGGGCAGCCAGCCCAGGACAGTAAACTCACCTCAGGGAGAGAGACTGAAAGACCCATCTCCTACCTTGCACCCCAGGGGTTCCTGAATCCTGACCCCTGCTGTGAGAACTGAGGATGCTTGCCACCTTTCTGGCCCCTTCCTTGGTCCCCAGGTTCTAGGATCTTGCTGAATAGCCTGAGGACAATTGAGATGCTAAAAACAGAAGGAGAGCTTTTCAGAGGCTTCCTCTCAGAAGATTTTGCCAAATTTCTGGGAATACATAAGAAGTTTGGGCCACGAAAGCCTGGGTGATCCGTGAATATAAACACATCACTAGGGGAAATCCAGCTTTATATTTTTTAACAAAAGCCCTTTATAAAAAAATCTTGGATTTCAAAATGCTACCCTGTCCAAATTATAATCACATAGTGGCATCAAACAAGAAAGCTCTTTGATAAAACCCTGCCTATTTTAGGAAGGGTGGAGATGAGAAAGATGTGGGTGGGAGCCCTGCTTGGTCACAGCTTAAGAAGCTGAACTTTGATCATTTGGTAGAGAAGGGGCAAGACCATTATGCCTCCAACTCATAGCCTCAAACCGAAACTCGTTAATAAGTCATGTCTCACCCACTCCATTAATGATCAGCAAATGACTGGAACTCTGGCCAAGAGGCCCAGACTTCAGGACAGAGTGTCAAATAACAACTGACACCATCAATTAAAAATAGTGCTTTGGATTTAAATGGGTGATTCAGACTTGATTTCCTACCTTTGCCTGGGATAGTACTGTACATAGGAGAGCTGTTTTAAAATGTTTCCCTTTTATGTGAAAGGAAGGTTTTATTGCAACCATCTGGGCAGTGAGCTCAGACTCAGTTCTGTGGGAGTTGGATGCACCCACATGTCCACCTCCAAGGCTGAGGGCACTTGGCACTGCTGGCCTCCTGAGCACATGTGCACACTTGACTCTCCAGACCAGGTCACCAAGAACAAGAGGATGGTTCAGGAAGTTATGTCAAAGTTTTACACCATTTCCAGAAACTCCTCCCTTTGTACTCTTCCTATCATTCTCCTTCATCATAAGATGAGAACAATTAAAAGGCTACTAGTCAATGATGAATGACACAAGCTAAACAACCCAGGATATTCTTTGGCAGAGGTGATAAACTGAAGAACCAAGTTTCTCTTTCCAGAATATGTCCATATACGTAATGACTTTAAGTGTGTTGACCAAATTGACCAGATAGATAATTTAAAAATAAAGTCTACAATAAAACATATATTTGTTGTTCATAGGATATGATTTTCTTTCATCGAATTTGTTCGTATTGGCTAATCAGATTGGTCAGTGTGCCTTTCTGAATTTCAGTCAGTACCACTATACGTCAGGCCAATGAAGGATGTCCAAGCTGTGCATTCTCAAGATTTTGGCCACTATGAAATGCATATGCCCCTTGAATGTAGATGAATTTCTCTTTTGTGTACAAGTTCTCCCCTTGGACATTTTCCCACCACACAGCCAATTACCAGATCCCATTATATTTAGGGACATACAATGTGTCTACACTCCCTGCCTGGTCATTGGTGTCTTGGGCACCTCCTACTCATGAGAACAGAGAATGGAGCCTGGAGAAAATTATGTGAGTCAGGTTTCTACAGGGATTGCAGACCAGCAGTACGTGTTCAGAACCCAATGGCCAGTTCCAAACGGGACAGCACAGGAAGGGGCTTTCACACTGTGCTAGAAACTAGAGCAGAAGATGAGAGGAACCCACATGTGATGATGTCAGAGTTTAGACCACGAGGCTTCAGGAGAATTCCCCGAGCCAGGAATTCACAGCAGCTTTACAGCAGCTTCTTAGTCCTCAGGCACAGGTGCGGGAGGAACACTTAGACAGTGGCTGCGTGGCAGACGTAGCCAGTGGGAGGTGTTAGACTTCGAATTCTGAGCCCCTAACAAAATCTGAGTTTCCAACCTATAGACCCCAGTCCAAATACACTGGACTCTTCACACAGATGTGCAAAGAGTACTGTGGGCCTAAGTGTTTTAAGAATGTACTAGAAACGTCAATAACACCGTCAGTTCATGGTCTCACTGTGAGACTGAGGCTAGACAGGCCCGTGAACTGTGAAAGCCCGTCTGTGGTGGCCCAGGGCCCCAGCAGTGGCCCCGGTGGCCGGGGGAGGAGTGGGGAAACCCCTCCAACCTTATTTCTGCCCAAAGCCTGATCTCTTCTCTTCTCTCACCCTCACCCCTTTCCTTTCTCCATCAGGTCTTAGAACTGTCATCAGATTCCTAAATCCCCATGTTAAGACCTGTAGAAACCCCTCAGATGTGTCTGCTGAGTGGCCAGTCTCTGCAAGTGGACACTTCGGCAGGTCTGATGGGACTGGGACCACTCTACCCTGTCTTTCCTTACGAGCATCCACGTGAAGACCCCACCACGGATACCATCTTGTTCCAGTGACGGTTTTGGATCCTTGCCAAGAGAGCTAGAGCTTGTGCCGCATGCAGGGAGCATAGCTCCTCCCTGGACATGCCTCTTCCTCGACAAAGGAAGGCGAGTGTGCCGTTGTACAAACAGGAATGGAGGACATGTTACGTGCTCCAGGAAGGTCTGTCCCCTAAGAGGGAGAAATGACACTCACTGGTCAAGAGAGATCAGCTGTGCTCCTACTGGCTCTTTCTCCATCTGCCTAAGGGCAGGCTGGGTAATGGCTGCTCAGGAGAGAGACGGGAGGGAAGGGGAGGGAGAGAGAGGGAGAGATAGGCACCGCAGCGGGTAGCCCCTCATCTTGTTATTATAGAACAAGTGCCACGGAAAACAACAATGCCTGAGGAAAAGTAAATAAGGCAGCCTGTACCCTATAACTCAAGGCAGCCTTGCGGTGAACGATGGGACTCTCTTGTAAAATCTGAATGGTGCCAGTGGAAACTAGTGCTGAGTTATGCAGGCTTGTAAGTTGTGCAATCTTTCAACAGGTTGGAGGGTGGACGGGTTTCCTTGAATTCTTTTCTGAGTGGATCTGTGATAAACAACTGAATTATAGTGCCAGGCAGGAGCTGCAAAGCAGCCAAAGATGATAAACAAATGTGAGGGAAGACCCAGGAGAGGATCTGAGTGTTCTGGCACCAAAAGAAGAGCCTGCAACCTAGATCCTATTATTCTGCCAGTGTTTACAAAACCATGGCTACCTTGGCTAGTTGACACCTTGGAATTGCACTTTATTATAAACTTTTGAATAATCCTAGTATAAAATGAAATCAATTCCTGATTTGTTAGACTCATTACAAAAATACTGATGGTATTCAGAGTTCTGGAAGACATATACAATAATACTATGAAGGTCTAAAAGTGCCTTGGCAAACTATAGTAAAAATTATGTTTCTCTTAGAAAAAAGAATGATCCTCATGTGAGGTTTTCTTTTTTGGAGATTGATTTAACAGCCCTTTGACACTGATTAGATAAGGAGGAGGATGGTGATTATGAAATTTTAATACACAAATGGCCAAGGAAGTAGAATTTTCACTAATGGAAATAGGAAAGTCCCCAGAAATGACTGGCGTGAGAGAAAGCTGATGTATTTCACAGGAAGTGTGAGATGTGGGTAAGACACCAAGTTAAAAACAGCACCTTGGAAGTGGGTATGAACTTGGAGGAAGTTTTGGTAATTAGTCACTTCGCAGAAGCCAAGGAAGTAGATGTGATTGAAAAGGGAGGGATGGTGAGGAGGCAGAGGAGGAAGATCAAAGAGCATGTGGACAAAGTTCCTGGGGGAGGAAGCAGAGGAAGAAACTAAAGAGAGAACCAGCACAAAGCATTTATGGAGGCCAAGGGGGAATGCGAGCAGCAGGGCTCACAAGGTCCAAGATGGCCTGAGGTCTAACAGCTCTTTGACTTGGCTTCTATGACCCTCCCCGTAACTTTCTCCTTTCCTGTGCACTGGCTTCCTTGCTATTCCTTGAACATGCAGACAGGTACCACCTTAGGGTGTTAGCACTGCCCACCCTCTCTGCCTGGAGTACCCTTCCTCAGCTGTCTACATGGCTGCCTCTTACCTCCTTCAAGTCTCTGCTTGATTGTTACCTTCTCAGTGATGTCTACCTGCTCTCCCTTTTCTGTTTTCCCTAGGACCATTTAATATACTAGATAATTTACTTGCTCGTTTGTGTTTGTAATAACAATTGGTTATTTATGTTGTTTGATCTCTGCCCCCTAATCAAATATACACTTCATGAGGGCACCTTTCTTGAGTACCTACAACAGTGCTTGGTGTGGAGAAATACCGGAAGACTATTTGTTGAAGGAAAGAATGAACAGTGCTGGACAGAGCTGAGAAGACAAGGAGGCAGGCACAGGAGAATGGGCAAGGTCATCAGACTGATGTTCGGGAAGTCCTTGGCAATCTAGGGAGAGTTGTTTGGGGACAGTAATTGGGGGCTGGGTAAGTGGAATTGGGGCAGGGTAGAGGAATTGGAAGCAGCAAGGTCACAGAGCTAACTTGTAGAGCAAATCAACGTTTGGGGTTAATATTTAAAACTCCAGAACTGTAAGCAACTGGATCAGCTCTTCATAATGCTGGTTTTGGAAGACAAATGAAAGGCACACACTGGGTTGGCAATCACAATGGGCTGGCCTGTGTGGAGTTGCAATTTAGAGGGCGGGATGTGACCTGCAGTGTCTCCAAATCCATGTGACATTGAGCTGTTCTACAAAGGAGGTACACAGCCTGTTCAAGTACCACCTATTTTAAGACAATGCAATTTTCTGCAAAATCCAAACCTAGAAATCGCATGAGTCAAGGGTGATGGATTTCAGATGGAGATAAGAGAGAAAGGGGAAGTGGGAAACGGAGAATGCAGCTAGGGCTCCACAAAAAGCACAGGAAGAGACAGCGGGGAGAAGACACCCCCTACTGAGGAAAGGCGACAGTCTGGGCCTGCCCCAGAGAAAACAACTGTGTCCAAGGGCCACAGGGAAGGAAAGGGCGCAGAGAGGAGACTGTTCTCGGAAGTGAAGACAGCCAGAGGAGAACAACAAGCTCAATTATAGAAAGATCCTCAGGAAGAGGCTCTGCTGGAGGAGGGAGTAATTGGAATTTGAGACAGTGAATAGCCAGAAATCAAGGAGTCGAAGAGGAGCGGGAAAGAGAAAACCCTGAGGGCAGCCAAAGGAGGAGTTAAATCCATTTCAAGAACAGGCTCCAAGAATAGAAGAGGCAAAGCCACAGAGAGAGCTGAAGGAGGAACTTGAGAAACAAAATAAAAAGTAAATGGAAGAGGGGAATGGAAAATCTGAGGGTACCTTTTGTACAAGAAACTGGGAAGCGTTCAAGTGTGTGTAGAATTTGTCTGATGTTAGGTCATTAATTCATTCCGCTGTGCCATGTTTTTGCATACGTAACACATCAGCACCTTGTGAGGGGCAAATGCAATGCAGAGATGTGGGGCCCAGGAGTGGGAAAGGGTGATGTTCACGTAGGATTCAGTAGTGTTTGATCCTAGAGAACCTGGAAGGTGGGCTCACTAGGGGTCCACTATCTGGTGGACATTGGAGCCACTTGGGAAAAATTCACAACACTTTCTATCTGGGATATAAGGCTTGATCAATGAGCTAGAAAATATTTCCTTTGGTTGACACCAGCAGTAGGCTGCACTGGGGTCTCCAGCAATTGTTGGGTGGTGGCCTCCCTGTGCCTTAGGCCTTGGCAGGGGCAGGGGCTTTTCTTAACCATGATCACACCAGAACAACAATGGTTAACATTTATTGGGGGTGGGGGTGTCCATGTCATGTGCTGTGCTAAGCTTTTTGTGGAATTCCATATTTGCCTACTTGCTAGAGTACTCGTGACTCCAAAATCAATACTCACAGAGCTTTTGCGGTCATTCAGGGACAAGGGCAGAACAGAGAAAAATTTGAGTCCCCTGACATGTGTGTTCCCAGCTGAGGTCAAACAGGGTGACATTCTCTTCTTGTTTCAACTTTCATACTGTAAACAAGTGTCCTTTTTGTAGTCTATGTAGTACCATGTTTTTTTGCATTTTTGTGCTTTTTGTTGGTGATTTCACCGTGTGAAATGGCCCCCAAGTGTAATGCTAAAGTACCTTCTTGTATTGCTAAGCACAAGAAGGCTGTGATCTGTTTTAGAGAAAAAAAAGTATACACTAGATAAGCTTTGTTTCAGCATGAATTATAATGCTATTGGCCATGAGTTTAACATTAATGAATCAACACTATATATTAAACAAGTTATCTTCAAACAGAAACACATATAAGACAAGATTATGTATTGATTACTTGACAAAAATGTGACTAGAGGCTCTCAGGAACCTAACTCTGTATTTCTTCTCCTAACGACAGTTCAGTATTTACTAATTCAGTGTTTGTGGTGACTCTAATTGTCGTGAATAATGAGAATTGACTGTACATTATTTCACTTAATAGTCATAGTTCCAGAAAGTAATTCTACAAAGGTCACATTTTACAAAAATTTAGGCCTAGATGAATTTTAGGCCTAGAGAGGTTAAATATTATATTCAAAGCTATAATACTGGCAAGGAAGTGGAACCCAGTTCTGACGCTGGATCTCCAGCTTGTGATGTTGGTGCTACCCTGGTGTGAAGGTGGATGCAGAAAAACGGTGGATTCTCCAAAATGTAGGGAGGATTTTATTCGTGAACAAACATAAGTTTGCCTGAGGAAACTCCTCAAAATTTTATGATGGGAATTTAAAGTAGAACTGGAATTTCTAAAATCACAGGTAGAGAAATAACCAGGAAAATACTGTTTGTTGTTTTTGCTATGACCTTAGTTTATATTCCGGAATGGGATGGCCTGGGGAGACTTGGGTCTACAAGGGGTTGTGACCATGCTTTGAAGAGAATAAAACACTATAAAAATATGTGATTCATTAGGAAAACGCTGAGCTGGGAGCAGGAAGTTCTATTCTAGTCCTAATTCTGCCAGTAACTGCTGTCAGGCTTTGAGAAAGTCATCTTCACAGCTCTACACCTTTGCTGCTCCACCTGTACAATGAAAGTATTGGTGGCTGATTCCCTCTGCTCTAAGTTTTTGGGCTCTGAAAACTGTGTAGGTCTACCTGGTTTCTAACTGGCTGGCTGTAGGTCCTATTTTGCCTGGAAGAGACTTAGTTTACACCTTTTGTCTTGGCATAATTATTAATAGCATCTTTTACTCTCAAAAGTGTGTCACTTTGGACAGTAAATTATAAGATTGTCCTGTTCTCAACCAATATTTGTTCCATAATAAATATAAGATTGTCTTGTTCTTAACCAATATTTGTTCCATGTATTTTCTTGGCTAGCTCAGATACAAGAAAGCCTTTACCCTGTCTTAGGAATGGAGACCAGCTGGATTACTTCTTCCAGATACAGTTGGTTCTTGGTGTCAGGTCATTGAGCTACCTGGTTCCTACCTGTTACCATGTTCCTGGTCTACCCAAACTGGCTCTTGCCTCACATCTTGGGTCTCTAAACCAGGTGCCCTGATGCTTAACCTGGGAAAAAAATTCTGTTTTGGCTTTTGATTCCCTAAAAGGAAATTGTATCCGAAGGACTGTAAAAAGAAGAAAGTCTTTAATACAGAGAAAAAGTAGTTTGATATAGCACTGCTGATTCAAGGACACAGTATGACTCAATAAAGTCATTCCTAGTCATATTAGATGTGATTTTTTTTCATCAGATTACCTACAATCATAATATAATTCTATCGATACTGATTGAATATAACAAAACTTAATTTTCAAATATAGAAATAAAAAAGCTAGACTGAGAAGTGAAATGTTGAAACAAAAGCTTCTGGCAGTCATTTGAGTCTTCCTAAATGTACTGTTTGTCTCTCTAGACACTGTTTCATCCTCTTGCTGTCATGTAAGAAAGTTACATGAATCACTATTCCAAAAAATAAGTAAATAAATAAATAAAACCTTCACTATTGAACAAAATATTATCTTTTCCTTCACTCATTCAAATTTTATAGAAATAAAGCACAAAAAAGAAAATAGTTATACCCTGTTCTTTTTGGTAGGTTAAAATGCACTAGATAATTTTATTACACTGTTAATTTGCTTAGCAAAGCATTTCTTCCCAGATAGTGAAATACAAACTTTAACACAGGCCAGATTAAATAATTCTAAACTCTCTGAATGTAGTTTGGAAAATGAAATCATCAATTAATCTAATTCTCTAATCTGTGTTTCTGGTTCCAACTCTCCTTTCCTGTCTTTCTGGGTAACCTTCAGCTATTCAATCCGGAAAATGTAATATGTTAATGATTGAACCAACATCACCAGACTGGCAGCTTAATTGAAATCCTTCTTTTGCATGCTGCTCACAGGTTAGGAGTGAACAATTTCTCAGTAGCAATTGCTTGATTCCTGGAAAGAGCTCTGGTTCAGAAAGGAGAGCTGGGGGAGAATTTGTACTTGGTGCAAAATTGATTGACTGACTTGTGTCTATTATTACAACTCTTTGGGACAATACTGAAATGGATTATTGGCTAAAAGATCAGATTCCTTGGAACTTGCCAGCCAGAAACTCAAATGGAAGACTGCACCCTGGATGTTCTGAAACAAAGATGCCAAAGTAGCCCTGGGTCCCTCTCTCCACGGGGCTTGCTCTGTGGTCAGGAAATGACCCAGGGAAGGCCAAGGCCTGGCATGGACTCTGTTGTTCTACTCCCTGAAGAGGAAGAAACCACCAGCAACTTTTATCTGGTTCAGTTCGGAGTTTAAAATATCATCCCCTGTCGTTGCCCAAAAGGGGCAATCTGATCTTATGAGCAAACAGCAGAAGTAATGCATAAAAAAAAAAAAGTAAAAAATCTGTTTGTTTCTTACAGTTTCCACAATTATCTTAATTTGAAATGTCAGATGTTGTTAAGACCTTTTTACTTTGTTCCTGATACGTGTTAAGTAAAATCTCTCATGATGTTGGGCGTTTATGCTTAATCTGTTTTCTGTTAATAATCCTTCTCATTTGATTATGAAAAAAATGAAACAAATGTCTCTTTCCTTGGTGTCTGGTTCAAGATATTTGACTTTTAGATGTTGGCCCAAGGAAGGAAAATGTGGTTGCTATTTGCTGAGCCTGGATCAAGGAATTTGCTATGTGTTAGTTGAACTCATTGGTACTACTGCTTACCTGCTACGCAGTTTCCTCCCCAGCCACTTTATCATTCTTTAAATGTTTCACCAATATGTACCTCATGTTCGGACATGACTGCATGCACAGTTTCATCTTCCTCTTTTATCCAACATTTGGGGTAAAAGAAAAGTTATGTGGTAACCGGTTCACATCTTGAACTATCAGCCAAGATTGACCAGGCCAGGCCCAGAGACACAGATCATATTTAAGACCAAGACACAGAGGCAAGGTAGGTGAAGATCCAGGCTCAGAGCCGTGAGGCCACGGGCTTGAGGTGGTGACATGAAGGATCACCAATACCCCACAGACTCTGCTCTGGAGTCAGAGCTGTTCCTTCATCCTCTTCTAGATTTTCAACTATGAACAGGTGTCTTTGGGCCCATCTCAGGTGAGCAAACCTCCTGGGAGTGGGAGACTGGAGGTGTTCTCTGCCACTGACTGGAGGTACTAGGTACAATTTCTAGGAATCTTGGCGAGTTTTTTCCTTCATAACTTTTATTTTCTCATGGTTAGAAACAAAACTAAACAATGTAAGTAATTCTGTTTAATGGAAATCAGGAAAGAAAAAAAAAGGTAACTAGGAAGTGTTTCATACCGTGCATGGACCATAACATTCATATAAACCAGAGAGGATGCTAGGAACTGAGAACACTCTGTGTAAGGGAATAATAGAAGCAAGACCTCCAAAACATTCTGATGAACCCAAATATATTTAAAGTAACAAAAATATGAAGTGTGCCCTTTTTCAGTCACAAATCTGACAGGTTATGTAAAGAACTGGCTCTACGCTTACTGTACGGTGTTGTTAAAGGGGGACCGCTGAGACAGTTCATCAAATGAGTGTAGTGAGTCAAAGAGGACTTTTTCCTGATTGGAAGGAAGCTATCAAGGGTGAGAAGCCCAGGAGAAAAGAGACATATTTTGACCAGGTTTCTTTTTTTTGCCCCCATGGTCTGGCCTTGAAAAGACAGATCACAGAATGTGAAAAAAAAAAAAAAAATTGAAGCTTCCCAAGAGATCGGTAAGTATCAACAGCTCTTTTTCAGAAAAGGAGACGTTATTCCTGGGGCTCAACAGGTGAAAAAATGAAACCTCTGTAGGTTTCTAGGAGGAGGGGCAGGAAGAGAAACAGTAGAGGGAATTTCATCCCCAGCTACTGTAGGTCCCACAGACAGGATAAGGATCTGGGACCTGAGTATGACCTGTGGGTACTTGTGATGAATCAAAAGTGCCCTGGGAGGGGAAAAGAAACACATGGTCTTTCTGCAGTGGCTGTCAATCATTGAAATGTGACAAACAGATTGATAAAGAGATCGCATATTTAAGTGTATTCCTTCAAGTTTTATTCTGTAATATATTGTGTCATATGTATATAAAATAGCTTAATCTGAAAATGAAATTGCTTTTGATAATTTTCTTTAATTAAAAAAATCCTAATTAGCTGTTTTCCTGTTTCTGCCAGTTTTTTCTAATTAAGGAAAGCCATCTGCAGACCTTCTGCCCCCGTAGGAGACACCAGTGTTTACATGATGCAAAATAATTTCAGATTTAGTGCACAAATAATCAGGCCCCATACGACTGGCCTTGAGCATCTATACTTATTAAGTGATGGCAAACGTTAAACCCTAGGTACAACAAATGCTCACTTAGATCATCATATGGGAAAAAAATGCAAGCTTTGGAGCCAGAGAGATATGGATTCAAACCCTAGCTGCATAGTAACCAGCTGTGTCATCTGTAACCTCTGAGATCTTAGTTTCTCATCTGTACAGCTATAATTTCTAATAAACTGTACTGTTGTAGGAATTAGCTATAATATATGCCAAGGGCTAACACAGTGCCCCCAGAGCTTTAGGGCCTCAGTAAGAGCTCATTACTGTTATTACAGGAGACTGTGAGATCACCCATATTTTTAATTTTAATTATTTTGATATCTTTATTGGAGTATAATTGCTTTACAATGTTGTGTTAGTTTCTGCTGCATAACGAAGTGAATCAGCTATACGTATACATATATCCCCATATCTCCTCCCTCTTGTGTCTCCCTCCCACCCTCCCTATCCCACCCCTCTAGGTCGTCACAAAGCACCAAGCTGATCTCCCTGTGCTATGCGGCTTCTTCCCACTATCTATTTTACATTTGGTAGTGTATATATGTCCACGCCACTCTCGCGCTTCGTTCCAGCTTACCCTTCCCCCTCCCTGTGTCCACAAGTCCATGCTCTACATCTGTGTCTTTATTCCTGTCCTGCCCCTAGTTTCTTCAGAACCATTTATTTTTCTGGATTCCATATATATGTGTTAGCATATGGTATTTGTTTTTCTCTTTCTGACTTACTTCACTCTGTATGACAGACTCTAGCTCCATCCACCTCACTATAAATAACTCAGTTTCGTTTCTTTTTATGGCTGTGTAATATTCCATTGTATATATGCCCCACATCTTCTTTATCCATTCATCTGTCGCTGGACACTTAGGTTGCTTCCATGATCTGGCAATTGTAAATAAAGCTGAAATGAATGCTGTGGTACTTGACTCTTTTTGAATTATGGTTTTCTCAAGGTATATGCCCAGTAGTGGGATTGCTGGGTCGTATGGTAGTTCTAGTTTTAGTTTTTTAAGGAACCTCCATACTGTTTACCATAGTGGCTATATCAATTTACATTCCCACCAACCGTGCGAGAGGGTTCCCTTTTTTCCACACCCTCTCCAGCATTTATTGTTTGTAGATTTTTTGATGATGGCCATTTTGACTGGTGTGAGGTGATACCTCATTGCAGTTTTGATTTGCATTTCTCTAATGATTAGTGATGTTGAGCATCCTTTCGTGTATTTGTTGGCAATCTGTATATCTTCTTTGGAGAAATGTCTATTTAGGTCTTCTGCTCATTTTTAGATTGGTTTGTTTGTTGTTTTGATATTGAGCTACATGAGCTGCTTGTAAATTTTGGAGATTAATCCATTGTCACTTGCTTCATTTGCAAATATTTTCTCCCATTCTGAGGGTTGTCTTTTCATATAGTTTATGGTTTCCTTTGCTGTGTAAAAGCTTTGAAGTTTCATTAGGTCCCATTTGTTCATTTTTGTTTTTATTTCCATTTCTCTAGGAGGTGGGTCAAAAAGGATCTTGCTGTGATTTATGTCATAGTGTGTTCTGCCTATGTTTTCCTCTAAGAGTTTTATAGTGTCTGACCTTATATTTAGGTCTTGAATCTGTTTTAAGTTTATTTTTGTGTATGGTATTAGGTGGTGTTCTAATTTCATTCTTTTACATGCAGCTTTCCAGTTTTCCCAGCATCACTTATTGAAGAGGCTATCTTTTCTCCATTGTATATTCTTGCCTCCTTTATCAAAAATAAGATGACCATATGTGTGTGGGATTACCTCTGGGCTTTCTATCCTGTTCCATTGATCTATATTTCTGTTTTTATGACACTACCATACTGTCTTGATTACTGTAGCTTTGCAGTATAGTCTGAAGTCTGGGAGCCTCCTTCCTTCAGATCTGTTTTCCTGTCTCCATATTTCTTTGTCTATTCAGGGTCTTTTGTGTTTCCATACAAATTGTGAAATTTTTGTTCTAGTTCTGGAAAAATGTCATTGGTAGTTTGATAGGGATTGCATTGAATCTGTAGATTGCTTTGGGTAGTATAGTCATTTTCACAGTGTTGATTCTTCCAATACAAGAACATGACATATCTCTCCATCTGTTTGAATCATTTTTAATTTCTTTCATCAGTGTCTTACAGTTTTCTGAGTACAAGTCTTTCATCTCCTTAGGTAGGTTTATTCCTAGGTATTTTATTCTTTTTGTTGCAGTGGTAAATGCGAGTGTTTCCCTAATTTCTATTTCAGATTTTTCATCATTAGTGTTTAGGAGTGCAAGAGATTTCTGTGCATTAATTTTGTATCCTGCTACTTTACCAAATTCATTGATTAGCTCTAGTAGTTTTCTGGTAGCATCCTTAGGATTCTTTATGTATAGTATCATGTCATCTGCAAACAGTGACAGCTTTATTTCTTCTTTGCTGATTTGGATTCCTTTTAGTTCTTTTTCTTCTCTGATTGCTGTGGCTAAAACTTCCAAAACTATGTTGAATAATAGTGGTGAGAGTGGAAAACCTCGTCTTGTTCCTGATCTTAGAGGAAATGGTTTCAGTTCTTCACTGTTGAGAACGATGTTGGCTGTGGGTTTGTCATATATGGCCTTTATTATGTTGAGGTAATTTCCCTCTATGCCTATTTTCTGGAGGGTTTTTATCATAAATGGGTGTTGAATTCTTTTGAAAGCTTTTTCTGCATCTATTGAGATGATCATATCGTTATTCTCCTTGAATTTGTTAATATGGTGTATTACATTGACTGATTTGCTTATATTGAAGAATCCTTGCATTCCTGGGATAAACCCCAAGCGATCATGGTGTATGATCCTTTTAATGTGCTGATGAATTCTGTTTACTAGTATTTTGTTGAGGATTTTTGCATCTATGTTCATCAGTGATATTGGCCTGTAGTCTTCTTTCTTTGTGACATCTTTGTCTGGTTTTGGTATCAGAGTGATGGTGGCTTTGTAGAATGTGTTTGGGAGTGTTCCTCCCTCTGCTATATTTTGGAAGAGTTTGAGAAGGATAGGTATTAGCTCTTCTCTAAATGTTTGATAGAAATCTCCTGTGAAGCCATCTGGTCCTGGGCTTTGGTTTGTTGGAAGATTTTTAATCACAGTTTCAATTTCAGCACTTGTGATTGGTCTGTTTATATTTTCTATTTCTTCCTGGTGCTGTCTTGGAAGGTTGTGCTTTTCTAAGAATTTGTCCATTTCTTCCAGATTGTCCATTTTATTGGCATAGAGTTGCTTCTAGTAATCTCTCATGAGCCTTTGTATTTCTGCAGTGTCAGTTGTTACTTCTCTTTTTTCATTTCTAATTCTGTTGATTTGAGTCTTCTCCCTTTTTTTCTTGATGAGCCTGGCTAATGGTTTCTCAATTTTGTTTATCTTCTCAAAGAACCAGCCTTTAGTTTTATTGATCTTTGCTATCGTTTCCTTCATTCCTTTTTCTGTTCTGATCTTTATGATTTCTTTCCTTCTGCTAACTATGGGTTTTTTCTGTTCTTCTTTCTCTAATTGCTTTAGGTGTAAGGTTAGGTTGTTTATTTGAGATGTTTCTTGTTTCTTCAGGTAGGATTGTATTGCTATAAACTTCCATCTTAGAACTGCTTTTGCTGCATCCCATAGGTTTTGGGTCATTGTGTTTTCATTGTCATTTGTTTCTAGGTATTCTTTGATTTCTTCAGTGATCTCTTGGTTATTTAGTAGTGTATTGTTTAGCTTCCATGTGTTCATATTTTTTACAGATTTTCCCTTGTAACTGATATCTAGTCTCATAGCATTGTGGTCAGAAAAGTTACTTGATATGATTTCAATTTTCTTAAATTTACCAAGGCTTGATTTGTTACCCAAGATATGATCTATCCTGTAGAATGTTCCATGAGCACTTGAGAAGAAGGCATATTCTGTTGTTTTTGGATGGAATGTCCTATAAATATCAGTTAAGTCCATCTTGTTTAATGTATCATTTAAAGCTTGTGTTTCCTTATTTATTTTCATTTTGGAATATCTGTCCGTTGGTGAAAGTAGGGTATTATAGTCCCTTACAATGACTGTGTTACTATCGAGTTCCCCTTTCATGGCTGTTAGCATTTGCCTTATGTATTGAGGTGCTCCTATGTTGGGTGAATAAATATTTACTATTGTTATATCTTCTTCTTGGATTGATCCCTTGATCATTATGTAGTGTCTTTCCTTGTCTGTTGTAATAGTCTTTAATTTTAAGTCTATTTTGTCGGATATGAGAATTCCTACTCCAGCTTTCTTTTGATTTCCATTTTTATGGAATATCTATTTCCATCCTCTCACTTTCAGTCTGTATGTGTCACTACGTCTGAAGTGGGTCTCTTGAAGACAGCATATATACATGTCTTGTTTTAGTATCCATTCAGCCAGTCTATGTCTTTTGGTTGGAGTATTTAATCCATTTACATTTAAGGTAGTTACTGACATGTATGTTCCTATTACCATTTTCTTTTTCTTTCTTTTTTTTTTGTGGTACACGGGACTCTCACTGTTGTGGCCTCTCCCTTTGCGGAGCACAGGCTCTGGAAGCGCAGGCTCATCGGCCATGGCTCACGGGCCCAGCCGCTCCACGGCATGTGGGATCTTCCCAGACCGGGGCACGAACCAGTGTCCCCTGAATCGGCAGGCGGACTCTCAACCACTGCGCCACCAGGGAAGCCCACCATTTTCTTAATTGTTCTGAGTTTGCTATTGTAGGTCTTTTCCTTCTCTTGTGTTTCCTGCCTAGAAAAGTTCCTTTAGCATTTGTTGTAAAGCTCGTTTGGTTGTGCTGAATTCTCTTAGCTTTTGCTTGTCTGTAAAGGTTTTAATGTCTTCGTCGAATCTGAATGAGATCCTTGCTGGGTAGTGTAATCTTGGTTGTAGGTTCTTCCCTTTCATCACTTTAAATATGTCCTGCTACTGCCTACTGCCTTCTGGCTTGCAGAACTTCTGCTGAAAGATCAGCTGTTAACCTTATGGGGATTCCCTTGTATGTTTTTTGTTGTTTTTCCCTTGCTGATTTTAATATTTTTTCTTTGTATTTATCTTTTGATAGTTTGATTTATATGTGTCTCGGCGTGTTTCTCCTTGGATTTATCCTCTCTGCGCTTCCTGGACTTGATTATTTCCTTACCCACGTTAGGGAAGTTTTCAACTATAATCTCTTCAAATATTTTCTCAGCCCCTTTCTTTTTCTCTTCTTCTTCTGGGACACCTATAATTCGAATGTTGTTGCGTTTAATGCTGTTCCAGATGTCTCTGAGACTGTCCTCCATTCTTTTAGTTCTAGTAAATTACATGGCTCAGCTCTGGAGATGTTTACTGCCATAATAATATAAACACTGAATCCTTATGTAATCACAAACTGTGGTAAACTACACTGGGAGGATGTATGAGGGGAAAGTGTGTGTCTGGAGGGTGGGACAGGAGAAGTAAATTCTAATCTTTCAAATTAAGAATTTAATATATAATATCGAAGTGTGAGAAAACATTCAGAAATAGATACAAACATATTATAAAAATGGACATAAACAATTAAAAAGAGTTAAGAGTAGTTGCCCCTAGGAGGCAGGAATCTGGAAATAAACTGCTGCTTTTTTCGTTATTGTTGTTTTGAGTCTTGCAGTAATATTTGACTTTTTAAACTGTACACATAAATTACTTTAAGGATTATAAAAATTATATTTAAAGTGTACTCAGAATGTAGAGAAAAACATACCTCACTATGATGACTGATGTGAAAACCCAGAAAATTCCTAACAGATAAGCATTATATGTTCAGTTTACCTGAGAAGAAATTGAAGCCCAGAGAGACTGTACAAGTTGACATAGTTACTAAGTAGCAGAGCCAGTGATCAAACCCATTCTTTCTGATTTCCTATTCCATGTGGAACTCTTTAATTAGATTTCCTCACAAAACCTTCCTGTCTCTTGTTATCTTTTACCTTAAATTTGTCATATTCCTATAAATAATATGACCCACACAGAAGCAACTAAAAAAGTCTGAATATAGAAAATGACATCCTTCGTTAGTCGTATCTGAGCTAACTGAGCAGAATCTAATGTTGCCGTCGCATCCTTGATATGGAACAGAGATGAGCATTCAGGTGGACAGTATGTACAGCTTTGGGGTCTAAAGATTTTCCTAGTGGATAAATGTTTCTCTCTAGAGCAACCCAAGGCACAAGAAACTAATCTCACTGCTTAACAAATCTTCTCAACTGGATTAAATGTACCTGGGAAATAACATTTCTATTTGCTCTCAAGACATGATTGCATTAAACCTTTTAATGACGTACCTGACATGGGAGTTAAACAAGAATATTTTAATTGAGTGCTAACTATACTACTGGTGCACTCCTCTACAATTATTTTTCAAAAAGCTATAAGCTTTGGGGCTTCCCTGGTGGCGCAGTGGTTAGGAATCCACCTGCCAATGCAGGGGACATGGGTTCGAGTCCTGATCTGGGAGGATCCCACATGCCACGGGGCAACTGGGCCCGTGAGCCACAACTACTGAGCCTGCGCGTCTGGAGCCTGTGCTCCGCAACAAGAGAGGCTGCGACAGTGAGAGGCCTGCGCACCACGATGAAGAGTGGCCCCTGCTCGCCGCAACTAGAGAAAGCCCTCACACAGAAACGAAGACCCAGCACAGCCAAAAATAAACAAAAATAGGGCTTCCCTGGTGGCGCAGTGGTTGAGAGTCCACCTGCCGATGCAGGGGACACGGGTTCGTGCCCCGGTCCAGGAGGACCCCGCGTGCCGTGGAGCAGCTGCGCACGTGAGCCATGGCCGCTGGGCCTGCGCGTCCAGAGCCTGTGCTCCGCAACGGGAGAGGCCACAACAGTGAGAAGCCTGCGTACCGCAAAAATAAATAAATAAAATAAATAAATAAAAATAAATTTATTTTTAAAAAAAAGCTATAAGCTTTGATGAGCTCTCAGTTCTCATATATTAGTTTGAGATAGGCCCTGATTAATGTCACCTCCCTTCCACCAGCACAAGGCATCACCAGCCTTCTCCTTGGTAACCAGATATTTTTTGCATCCTTTGGTACTAGTTTCCAAAGGTGTCCTTATGATGTCTGCAATTTGCAGAATTCAATGGCAGCTCCAGTAAAATAAACAAAATCTAATTACGTCAAGATTGGACTTGGCCTGAAGTAGGATGATTTGTTTTCATTCTTTATAATATGTGAACACCTGAAAAAGTGGTAAATGTCCAGATGTTTCTTAGAAAACTTTATGAAGAGAATTATAGAGGAAATTTAGATTGAGTTGCTACATATCCTATCAATTTGACCTTTCTAGTCGAAGTTCTTGGGTTTTAGATGTATGAACCCTTGGAATTTTATGGAAAATGGTGCATTATGAAAAAAAAAGATGGTCCATAACTTTCATCAAATTAGATGGAAAGAGAGGTTCATAACCCCCAAAACATACAGAATCATTGCTCTACATAAAGAAATGAAGTCCATGTGGAACTCTTTAATTAGATTCTTCTTAGTGGAAACATGGGGATTATTACAAAGGGTATTAGTAAATTTCCAAGAGATAGAAAGTATTAAATATGTCCTCTATCATTACCATTCAATTCTTTTTCTATTTCCGGAGCCATGAATCTCAAAGTTCATCTAAGACAAACTTCATTTCCCCTCCCATCCCATCCCCTAAATTTCCGGTTTTTTTTCTAGCTTTCGAGGGTTCATATGAGATTATCAATGGACAGTACTTTTCACTGTGGCTTCCAAGTTGAGTTGAAGTTTCTGCTTCTTTCTCTGCATAGTATACTGAACATACTTAATAGAAAAGTGAAAATCTAAAGCATTATATTATTCAGCGATGCCAGTGGTGTAACACTGCTCATCTTTTCCCTTGTCCTTTCATTGATCAGAAGCAACTTTTGTGCCATCTCTGGTAGAGCTCTCAAAAGCCGTTTTCCGCTAAGCAATTGTAGAGAAAATAAAGGGTCAACTCAATGATAGGTGTGTGGCCTGGATTTCTGAAACTTTTTAAGAGATTTCATCATTGTTAAATTTAATCTCTAGCAACCTGAAAGCATCGCATAAAACTTCCAGGAAGGACATTTAATTGATTATTCTGGTTAAGAAACATTTTTATTTAATATTTTAAAGATCAACTATAGAATAGTTTAGATGACGAAAACACAGGACACATACTCTCAAAAGCTTAATAATCTACTGAGAACAGCCTATGGAAAAGAGAAATAATATGTAGGTCAAGTCAGGTCTTCAGGTAAAGTGATGATAGCAGATGAGTCACCACATTATAGAATCACTTTCTTACCTTTTCACATAAAGAAAATAAATTTTAACAGTGCATCTAGGCTTATTAGTTTCTTACATAACAAGTCGTGCTAACCAAATCAATGAAACACTAAAGTGTAAATCAGATGCACCTGTATTTATCTGTGGGAAGCAGAGTATATCTCTCAATGTTGATTATAATTGTTTCTTTTACTTTCAATATCCACTTCTTGGAATCTGGGGGGAAAAAAAACAACTAACAGTTGCAAGCTGAGCGTAGAATTGTAACAGAGAAAACTGACTATGGGAAAATTCCTAATAAACAATCTTGACTTCAAAAACACAGCTCTCAGACATGAGTGGTTTTATAACTGCCTGGTGACTCTTGGGCCAGGTTTCCTTCACCTGTAAATTGAATCTGACACTTTCTTGCAGTGAACCATTGGTTGAGACAATTAGCCTTTCTGAGCCTCATAGAAATAACAGTATCTACCTCCTAAGTTTGTCATAATTTTGACTAAGATAATGTGTGTAAAGAGCTTAGCACTGTGTTGGCACACAGTTAATAAATTAGATCCATAGACCCTTTGTTGAATTTCTTTTTCACTTTTACCCTTGTATGTTTTCCTTTTCCTTCTTCCTCTCATTCTTAAAAAACTACATCAATTTTTCCCTTAAAAAATGAGATAAACATCTATCTAAGAAATACTTCGTGTTATTTTGTGTGTATGGTTTTAAAACTTTACATAAATGACATTGTGCTCTAATCTCATTCCGTGTCATTCCTTTTTCACGTCACTATGTGAGAATCTACTTCATTGGTTCTGTTACATAATATCCTGCTATGTCTATGAAACATATTTTATTTTTCTGCTCACTTAGTGATGAACACAGGTGGCTTGCATCTCTTTGCTTCTCCCGAACAACTCTGTGATCAACAGACAGGTGCACAGTTCCTTGTGAAGGTACAAGATTTTCTCTGGGATATATTTTCAGGGGCAAAATTGCTGGGTCATAAATGCATGGGCTTCCATATGATGGACCTGGAAGGACAGCTCATACTTTTACATACTTTTCCAGTAGAGCAGGGAGGGGAATGGAATTGGAGATGGGAGATGAAGAGGAAAGTAATAAGACAAATCAAGGACCTTCCTCAGATGGATGTGGACTAGTGAGTATGATCACCTCAGTCTTATGCACCTGAGGTCCTTAAAACTGTAGTAAAAAAGAATATGACTTAATGCATTAACAATATAAATACAATGCTTACTACAATGGCTTAGCATTGCCATCTGTGCTCCAGAGCCAGGATGTCAGCCTCCCATTACACTATCAAGATGCTGCAGAAAATCACTAGATGATGTCTGTGAGGTCCATAAAACTCTTGAGACTTAGGTTCTATACGAACAATGCAAAATGTTAACTCTGAAAAGATAGCTCTCGAAATTCTAATTATAGACCTCTTTGTTAATCAACACTGGAGATAGCCATGACTTAAATGGTAAGCCTATTTCTGATTCCCAATTAGCCTATAAGGATGTCTTATAAGTGGACACTTGTGACCATTTCATCCAATCAAAGAATGCAAGGTCTCACAGTAAGGTCACATATAATTTAGACACATATATTAGCAAGAGGTATAGAATCAGGAGTTCTGAAGTAAGCAGTCAGTGCAAAAAGAAATGTCAAACAGGGTTCAAGAGTTAGTTTAAATTTACACTCGTAAATGGATATGCCTTTAAAACAAAAGAATAAAATATCACTCAAACTGTTTGTCTATGTCAAAAGATTGAAATAACTAAACCTTTTATTTTCAATAGCACTTTTTGCTTTTTTGTAGGTCTAGTGCCAAACAACAAGTATGACAGTTTTTCCTGCTTATTTCTTCAGGAACTAAGGAGAGACAGACCTGAAAAAGGGGTCGTAATGATTTTCTTCAGAAGTAATAAGGGAACTAATGTGAAAGTTAGGAATCTTTGAGAAATGGCCACGGGCAGCTCAGTCCTTTAATTCAGAGCAGGATTATTTTACTTTTTTTTTTAATGTTTTATCTATTTTGTTTATCTTCTCAAAGAACCAGCTTTTAGTTTTATTGATCTTTGCTATTATTTCCTTCATTTCTTTTCATTTATTTCTGATCTGATCTTTATGATTTCTTTCCTTCTGCTAACTTTGGGGTTTTTTTCTTATTCTTCTTTCTCTGACTGCTTTAGCTGTAAGGTTAGGTTGTTTATTTGAGATGTTTCTTGTTTCTTGAAGTAGGATTGTATTAACATAAGCTTCCCTCTTAGAACTGCTATCGCAGCATCCCACAGGTTTTGGGTCATCGTGTTTTCATCGTCATTTGTCTCTAGGTATTTTTTGATTTTCTCTTTGATTTCTTCAGTGATCTCTTGGTTACTTAGTAGCGTATTGTTTAGCCTCCATGTGTTTTTATTTTTTACAGTTGTTTTCCTGTGATTGATATCTAGTCTCATAGTGTTGTGGTCAGAAAAGATACTTGATACTATATCAGTTTTCTTAAATTTATCAAGGCTTGATTTGTGACCCAAGATATGGTCTGTCCTGGAGAATGTTCCATGAGCACTTGAGAAGAAAGTGTATTCTGTTGTTTTTGGATGGAATGTTTTTTTTTTTTTTTTTTTTTTTGCGGTACGCGGGCCTCCCACTGCCGTGGCCTCTCCCGTTGCAGAGCACAGGCTCAGGACGCGCAGGCTCAGTGGCCATGGCTTACGGGTCCAGCCGCTCCGCGGCATGTGGGATCTTCCCGCACCGGGGCACGAACGCACGTCCCCTGCGTCGCCAGGCGGACTCTCAACCACTGCGCCACCAGGGGAGCCCTATTTTACTTTTTAATAGTTTAGGATGTAATGGATAAGTTAATTAAATTAGTTGATTTTGCTCAAACTATTATATTAATCCACTGTTATTTTTGGTAAAGCAGGTCACTATAATTCTAATACTATGTAGAAGCCAGGAATACATAGTGGAAGAGGACATTTAGAGGTAAACATCACCACTAAATTTTTAAAACCTTTCCAGTTTATGAAATTGAGTTTTATTTAAAATTTTTGCTCTCCTTTTATCTTTCTCAATATTTGTCTAATATATTTGCATCCCTCAAATCTGATCTGTATATGTTCTGTTTATAATATTTAAATATACACATTTTATGTTAGTCGTCTATACAATAATTTCCCATGTATTCTAGATAAAAGACATTGAAAATGTAGGTTACAAAGGATTGATTTTATGTATAAACATCATTCTTATTCAGTTATCTTTATCTAAGAGAAACAGTTCTTCATTTGTAAAACCTTTGGGAGAGTTCACTGTAAATATACCAGAGCTGGAGGAGGGGATTTGGGACAATAATTTGTGATTAAATCCAATCTTTTAACTCCAGCTATTGGGAGTTTCCCGTGAAACCCCTGTCCTCAGAGATTTGCCCCTTTTAACTCTAATTAGTTGCATGTTTATTGATTCAGGGAACAGGAAAATTCACTTCCTCAAATAGGGCATTTTCTGAATTGAAATGCTTTTAAAGGGGTGTTTGATGTGTCAAATAGCTGTGACCCTTTTAGAATTAAGTTACTGCTGGTATAAAAATACCAGTTAAAACTCATATTCACCTCTGTTCTACATATAGAATGTGTTTACGTACCTGATATTGTATATCTGTAGTATAGCCTAATTTTCCAAATCTAATCTAGATTGATCCCATTTTCTGGGGCAAGAAAAACAACTTGTAATATAATCTTTTTGTCATAATCCTCAAGAAGTATCTTCTGGGCTTGAAAGCATGCTGGAGGTTCTATGTGTTGGCTCACACCTCAAGAGGAAGTCCGCACCCAACTCGCCTCTCTGGTCCCTCCATCACACCAGGAACTACACCCTGGAACATTCACCAGATTGTCTTAATTCACCAGCCTCCTGCCTTGTGTCACTCAACTCTAATGGAAGAACTTGAACTGTTTATAAGAGAGACACTTTAATTCTCGAATTAAAAGATTGGAATTTGCCACACACACACACAATCTACCCTTTCTAGCTCTAAGCGTTCTGGTGAACATTAAGGAACAGTTTTGACATTTTTTGTTTTTCATATGAGCCAGCAATTCTGTACCATCTTCTTTACAAAGCAAAGCATTGACAATCACCCACTTGCTGACCCCTTCTCTGTCTTGGGTCATCTGAAGTCAATTACTGCCATCCTGGGAGGATGGTGGAAAATGCCAGTGAAATCGTGCACTAATTCAGTGACATGTCCATTGTTCCACTCATTTAAGAAAGCAGTTTTCTGAACAGCGAAGCATTTCACGTGTTCCTGGCTGTACTAAATTAACTCGGAAACTGTAAGGATTAGACCCTAGGCTGTTTATCTCTAGTTCTCAGCTGTCATCCTGGGTTGCAAGACTCCAGAATCTTCTTGATCATGAGAGGACTTGTGAGCATTCAGAAAAGCCTAAACGGACTCTGGTTAGGTCACAGGGACTTGGAGGTAAGAGCATATTCTGTGGCATTTGTGGTTCTGCCTTGTAGAATTGATATCCGTAATTATAGGCAGCAGATGGAGCTGTGAGTGAATGAATGACCTTCTAAGCTCCGTTCCCCAAGTAGACTTACTGCTGTCACAGCTCAGAGGCAATCACTGTCAATCAGCGCCAGGTCAGCCTGTGATGGGGCCAGGGGCCTGGGCGATCGGAAAGACGCTGGCTAGGGTTGAACAACTAATTTCCCTACTCCCATACACAGATACACAAAAGAGGGGCTCATTGCTTTCTAGAGCTTTAAGTTCTTAGGTGCTGATAGAAGATACCGTTTCCTGGATTTGGTGCATCTGGGAAAGAAAGGTTACTCGGGGGTATAAGGTATTGAAATTCAGCAGCTGATGAGGATAAGAAAGGCCAAATCACCGGAAGACAAACACTGTGTGATTCTACTTATAAAATAGTCAAATTCATAGAATCAAGGAGAGGAATGAATGGTGGTTGCCAGGGGTAGAGGCAGGAGGAAATGGGGAGCTATTCATCAGTGGGCTTAAAGTTTCAGTTAAATGACAGGAATAAGTTCGAGAGATCTGTCCAACACTGTAACTGTACACTTAAACATTTGTGAACAGGGTACGTCTCCCATTAAGCGTTCTTACCATATTACAGAAAATTTAAAGAAATTTAAAGAAAAAAGACCAGCAGAGCCAGATTTGTCAATACTTGTTTAGCAGATTACAGGACCCAAGAATCAGTATCACTGACAGTCTAAAGCCATGACTCAGGCCAGAGGGAACAGACAATAAAAAGAAAAACCTTTCTCTTTTCAGAATAAGAATTCTCTGTCTTCAGAGAACACTGGATGCCTCTTTATCGCGCATCCCTACAGCAAAATGCTTTTCTCATCTACAGAACACTGTGGTTGACCGTTTACCTGAAGCTTGTTATTTGTTCCTCTACCCAGTAACCCACATTTACGATTTCTTCTACAAGAGCCACATAGATGAAGATGGAGTATAACACCTGAAATAATAGGATTTTACAGGAAATAATGTAAATGAAGCCGTTTGCCCTTAATGACCCATAATAAAATGCTCTTGTTACCAAGCTCTGCAGGCGCGGCCCAGTGCAGGTTGCCATGGTAATGTGCAGCTGCGCCTCCACACTGTTGCTTAATCATGTGTGATGTCAGGCCGTTGAGATAACACAAGCTTGGAAAATCTTTACAGCCACAGTGACAGTCCACTTGGGACTTCAGTTATGTATGGATGAGGGCCTCTGTGTCCAGGTATAATTAAAATACACCCAGACTTATGATTGGAAATGATTTCAGCAGAGAATTAGGTCATCTTTTTAATTCTCCATTCACTTCCATTTCTCCACATGACTGCCCAGTCAGAAGTGAGCCAGAAATGGGGCAGCCCCAGCGCATCACTGAGGATGACGTTTCTACACCTGTGCAGGGCTCACCCTTTGCATGGGTGGGATAAGTGGCTGGTCTACCTCAGTCCACATCTTAAAAGGACACGAGGAAGACCTTCTGTCCCCTCTTCCCATGTTCCCTGCATCTACCTTCCACCATGACTGAGCCTGAAATTCTCACTATGACTCTTTACTCAATTTAGACAAAAAAGTCGGGACAGTTTACCCAGAGTACAATTTTCAAAATTTATTTATTATCTCGGAGGAAAAAACAGGCCCTGAGGAATCTGTCCTTTTCCTTCTCTTTTTTAAATTCCTTTTTTCCTTCCCCCCATCTTTTTGTTCTTTCTTAAAAGTGTTTATTAGGTACCACTATCTGCCAGGCAATTACCAGGACATGAGGATGAATAAGGCTCATTTGCTCTAAGGAGCCCACAGGTTATCAAGCGGGATGTGGCATGTAAGCAAATGTGCAAGCTAAAGAGACAGAGGCATTTATCCACAAGGCCCACGTGGATAAATTCTACCTGAGGGAGAGCAGGACAGGCTTGGAGAGGCGGTGATACTTGGGATACCTCTCAAAAGGAAATTAGTGGGATTGGGGGAGGGTGATAGAGGGGACAATGTGAGTAAAGACTGAAGGCATGGAATGATCTTGAATGTTTGGGGAATTGCAAGCGATTCAGAATGGCAAGAGCTATGGCCTTGAGAGCAGTCTGGGGGAGAAATAAGACAGATGTAGGTAGGTCCGGATTGTAATGAGTTTTGGCTTTATTTTGCAGGCAAATAGGAGCTACTTAAGGTTTCAAGGAGGGAAGGCAGAGAATTTATAATTGCTCTTTAGGAAAACTATTCTTCTAGTAAAGAAAAGCATAAACTGGAGAAAACATGGGGCAATTAGGAAGCTATTGAAACAGTGTGACTATAGAAGACATCTAACGTGTTCTGTTTTGTTTTTGTCTGTCTAGCATCTGCCTTTTGAAAGAGAATTGCCCTGTTATCAACCCCTGGCCCACCCTCACACTAATGGACATAAGACCCAAACCCAGACCATTATAGTACCCTGGCCCTGGTTCACTGTGACTGGTCCAGGGGTAGGCACGTAATCCAAGCAGCACCAATCAGACTTCTCTCATGAAACTTCACATATGGACTCCTGGATGTACGATTCTTTCTTTCTCTCTTCCTTCCTTCCTTCCTCCCTCCCTTCCTTCCTTCCTTCTTTCCTTCCTCCCTCCCTCCCTTTCTTCCTTCTTTCCTCCCTTCCTTTCTTTTCTTTCAGGTGAAAGCATGTAGCCTTTGGTTTCCAGAAACCACCTCTCCTGCGATATAGAGAGGGAGTTTTGATCATTAAGTCACTTAGAGGAAAATACACTAAAAGATGGGGAAACAGAGATTTATTGATATTGTTTGAGCCCCCTAGAATCTAGGACCTAGATCCAGCTGTGTTGAAACCAGTATGCCAGTGGACTTTCCAGTTACGTACACCAAAAGATTCCTTTTTGCTTGAGCAAACTTGAGTTAGCTTTTTGTCACTTGCAACTGAATGTTTCCTGAATAAGATACCAGGTAAAAATGGTGAGACCTTGAGTTGAGGCTATAGATGATGGTTTCAGTGACATTAATGAAGCTACTCAGCGCTCAGAGAAGTGAGCTGAGGGAAAAGCACTAACAGAGGCACCTACAAAGTACTGGGGGGGACACAGAGGTTGGACCCACCAGCCCTGAGCCTCCAACTCCTGCACAAGCAGGGCTTGAGAAGTTTCTGCTTTGGCAAGTGGATTGGTGAAGAGCATTTCTTCTTCTGATGGAGGCTCTCTCTCCTTTGGAGTGACCAGATTCATAGGAGTTTAATTTTATGTTGAATTGATTTTGTCTTCATGTCTCACTGGGCCTGATTCTATTCTTCAGATTCCTACAGAATATATTTAGTCTTTCTCTTACAGAAAATCCCTTCTACATTTTAATAAAGCATTTGCATATCTCTTTCATCTTCCCCTTTCCAATCTAAACATCGTGTCTCTAGCTCCCTTCCAATGTGCTTCACAGGACATGGTTTGGATGGCTTTTAAAGTAGTACTTACCGGTATGTAAGGTTATCTTTTCAACTATTTGTTTATCTTCTGTTTTCATTAAATCAGTCATCTCTGTGTGAACAGGCACCTTGAATGTTTCGTCCACCATTTGTACCCAGCACCAGAATCAGTGACTGAAACAAAGTAGGCACTCAATAAACATTTGCTGGTGAGTAGTTTCTAGTCTCTAGACCATCACCATCTCAGTGGATCTCTTGTTTGTCTATAGCCCACTAATATGCAGTATCCAGTGCAGGATACTCTGGTATCAGTAGAACCATCACAGAATAGAAGGGGGTAGTTGCCAATTTTTTCTGGATCTTTACATGATGTGCCCCAACATTGCATTGGCTTTTGGGGGAGCTACATCACATTGTCACTCTATATCGCTCACCTCAAACCATTAAGTCTTTTTCATGAAACAGTTGTTAAGCCTTGTCTTCCCATTCTGTAACAGCCTTGTTATTATATTTTTTGATCCTTAGTCCAGAATTTCACATATACCCCTGCTAAATTTAGCCCGATGAAGGTTGCATGGCTTTTGCTTGTGATGATGTCATCCACTCTTTAGTTCTCCCAGCTTTCTACCAACAGCATAATCAATGAGTCTGACTAGTCTTCTGGAGGTCAGGCTTTCTGCATCACCCTTCTCCCCCAATCCTGGCACGTGGCCTGGTGTCTACAGCATACTCAGTTAAATGTTTATTGGACCAACTTGAAAGGCATACCTTCTATATTTTTCAAGTTTTGATTAAAATGTAAAAATGGACAGAATATTTTAGCTTTCTTCCAGAAACATCCTTCTTTTGGTATCTCTCTCTCAATGTGTATTAATCCAAATGTGTCTGGATTCAGCTCATTTTTCTCCTTCATCTTTGTCATAAGGAAGGTTTGGGGATATTTTGCTGTTATCAAGATACAATGTACTTATACTATAGAAAAAATTTTTATGAAAGATGAGTTTAGATTGACATAACTTTGATATTAAGGAACGTATACTGGCTCCCAGTGATTACCAGTTCCTCTTCTACTGGTTCCAGCGCCTCCCTTTGTGGGCAGAAGGCTCCATGAGCCCACTTGTAGACATTCTGGTGGGAGACAGAATTTCTGGGAGTCAACTGTAAAACTACGCTGCCCTTCCAGGTTGCTGCAGTAGATCAGGATGTGTGGGGAGAAGTTAGAGGAGAGAAACAGCTACCAAAACCCCAGGGGGTATATTTTTGGACTAGATAAATTCTCATTTTGTTTAGAAAAGCATCACATATCCATATATAATCAAAATATATCCACTGATGATTATAATTAGGGACGTTCAAGGTGGTGTCTCTATCCCCCATTTAAGCAAGAGGACAATTTCTGGCAGACCGCTCATCCTAGGTTTGGTCCAAGAGGATGCTGAGTGGAGGAGACAGGAAGCAGGAGTTGGAGATTACTGTGCTCCACATCCCTGGCTAAGGCCATCTGAGTTGACTATGTTAGTTACATCAGCACTACTTTTTCCTCAGTGCTATAGTAATGACTTGGAACACTATGAAGGACCTTCCTTAGATTTCAATGTCCTTTAAAACCAAAGAGCATATGTTAACAGACCAAGCCAACAGCCCCTTTCAACATAAATTGGCATGATCCTTCTCTCTTGAGTGGATTCCTCCAGAATCCATGGCATAAAGAGCCACATTTTCTTGAAATGTACAGGACATTTAATAACAACCACAGTATCTCCTACATGATTTATGGCTGCCTCTTCTCTGTGGATTTTGGTAGGAAGAAGGGAATTCAGATTTGACTATACGTGGGGGCAGTTCAACAGGCTTGTAGCATCATTTTGTTCAAGTTATTTGAGGAGGCTGCCACTTCCTTCCAATCTGTGCCAGTTAGTATGATTACTATCACATCTCTACTATCACATCTCTACTCTCCATAGCCAGCAAATTAGGAATGGAGAAAAATGCAGACAGTTCACAGAGATGTTATTTTTTCTCATCTTTTTCCTCTTTCAGGCACTCTTAAATGGCTTACTGGAAAATGCTGCCAAACCTTATTTTTTGCTTCATAAGGCATAAAAGAGTTTCTCCACCCCACCTACCCCTGCCATCCCCCTTTTCTCCCCCTCTTTTTTTTTTTTTCTCTCTTTAGAAAATGCTCAGAAAAGCATGAGCATCTTAGGGTCAGACTATCATTACAAAGTAAATTTACTACTAAAATGAGCTAAGTGGTAACCTCAATGTCTTAAAGAGTCTCTGCCTTGTCCTATGTGTTGAATTGATTGCTAGAAAATACTACACTGTCGGGGAGCTTTTAAATGTGTAATATTTCACAGTCCTTCCTGGGCCAAGGACTGAGTTTGGCTAATTTGAAGTGTATTGAGCTTAATGGTACCAAGTGCCTCCCTCGATGAGTACTATTTGAATAAAAATAATGCATAATAATAACAGCTCCATAAACATTTGCTGACTGACGCTTTTATGGATTCAGTGAAGAAACTCTCCATTCATTACTTAATTTCACTGCTTCCCTATTTCTCCACCAGATGGCAGAAGAAGGGCCAGGTTATTGAGCTTGAGATAATTTTGATTCTTAGATATTAAATATGAGATGGTATCAAAGGTAGGAAATAAACTGTGAAATATATTGCTATGATTTTTTTTTTTTTTTTTTTTTT
>NW_006793498.1:5370514-5447884 GCF_000442215.2 Lipotes vexillifer | reverse complement strand
CGAACCCGCGTCCCCTGCATCGGCAGGCGGACTCTCAACCACTGCGCCACCAGGGAGGCCCTATGATTTTATTTTTATCATATGTTCTACATGGAAATATCTTGAAATAAAGAAAGGGTTGTGGAGAACTTAGGTGAATCTTAGAATTTAGGTTGGAGATTACAAATTAAGCCAGGGATTATAGACCAAGGGATATATTAATCCTCTTTCTGGTATCCTGATGAAATGGGCAATGGGGATGGGGAAAGGACTCGAAGGGTGTTTTTCACCCCTCGTCCCTTTGCATTTGGAAATATAATAGGAAAGACACGTGGATATGAGAAATGCTCTTTTATTCCAGTACTGCGACGGATCCAGGCCTTTCAGGAATTATATCCTCTACTCCTGTTTAGTGTTACTTTTGAGGCTAAACCCTTAAAATTCATCCCACTGGATAGTTAAAATGTATGAGGAAATAACAAGGGTCAGTCAAGGACCTGAGGGCCATCAGCCAACAAAAAGAAGAGTTTGCATTCTCACAGCCCGTAAATGTTTAACATCTTGGCACTGTCAAGTGTTGCCCAAGTTTATTTATCAAGTTCTTAAACAAACTGGGAAAAATATCTTATTATTCTTGTATAAATAGATTTAAAGGGGGAGATTTGAAAAAACACAGTGTGTTTCGGTCTGAAAACAACTCCATTCCCCTTCATTCTCATTGCCATTTCTCATCCATACCAAAAACCCAAAGCATTTTTCATGATTTACGTAGTCTGTCTTTTGAGATAAAAGGCCATTAGATTACAGTTGGGAGAGAAAGGGAGTGAATTGTAAGAGGTTGTTTTGAGAATAGTCTTTTCAGATACTAACCTGCATGCTAGAAATGGAAAATTAATTTTAAGACAGTGGATCAAAGATTTTTTCATCCATATTTGAGAAGAATATTTTAAGAAGCATACACATATTTATGATATTTTATTGCACAGCCACTCTGTTTTTTGAGGCTTTGGCTTTAACCTTTTCTAGTCACCACGGCAACGAGGACACAAATACAACATCCATACTAAGAGCTGAATACGTGAGGTGGAACTTCCACTGATACACATAATATGTATATTTGACCTAAGCATTACAAAAAGAAATGAATGTAACTTCCTAGTAACATAAACATAGTAAATTGTCTGAGTCGTAAAATGCAAATAGTGTATATGACTAGGAAAATGTAATCTCATAAATGATTGGAGGGAAAATAGTGTTGGATTCCCCTTCTCTCTTGAAACTCCATCTTGCATTCTCCCTTCTCCCTTCCTTCCTGATGTAAAGAACATCAGGGGAAACTTGAAGAAAATCATTCTAAGACTTTATTTTTCTTCTTTCTAAAGTCTAAGCCTAAATTAAATGACTTATTTTTAGGCAAATCATAAACCTGTAATCTGAGACACTGGTCTTACAAAAACACTTCAGCACTTCCAATTACTGGCTGTAAACTGCTTTCGTAAAAACTCTTCTAAATGTTCACTCTGCATTCTGAAAGAAGAAAACAGATGCTAAAATTTCATCCCTATAAACTCCAACTACTGACTAGGTTGCTTCTCACACAGAATCCTGTGAAATTCTACGCAAGGGGAATGCGTAGATTCTACAGTGGCATAAAGCTTAGATCCATGCCCAAAGTTCTGTCCTGGACTTTGAATAACATCTTGGAAGGAACCAAAAAGAGAGCCTGCTCTGGCTGTGACAAGGGAAACACCAGATGTGAGATGCATGTGCATTGGGGAGTTTTTTGGGCAGGGGTGAAGAGCCACAGAAGAGAAGCAGGGAAGTGTGAACAACAGAGACACAAAGAGAAGCCCCTGCAGGGAGCCTCACACAGATTCTTAATAAATGCTTTTGGATATGACTGAGTGATCAAAGGGTGGTGTTAGCAACAGGCAGTCTTAGTACCATCGCCTATGGATGCCTTTGGCAATCCAGATCCTGGGTTATCTGGGGCAGTCGGACTGCCAAAGGGATGCCATGCCCTTGGGCTTGTTATGAATGGGCAGCCATTCCTCTTGCTTGAGTCACACTCCTCCGTTGTTGGAAGCCTCTACTGAGCACTTTCCCTATGAAGAGCCATCTTGGGTGTATTTTTCAGACTCTATGGGAGTTGCTGCAACCCAGCTCCTCAGTTTTCTTATGTCTAAAATGAGATACAAATCCACTAACAATAAGTAATAAATTTATGTACAAAATCTAACTCATAATACTGTGTGATGCTAAAGAAAAAAATTTAGGCAGCTGTTGTAAAAACTTAAGGTCCTTTTCATCAGAATGTTCTTCTGCTAGCATCCATCAGGGAGGTCGTATAGCAGAGTGGGCAGAATGTCGGCCTGAGAGGCCAGAGGAGCAAATTTAAGTTCCAGATGGGTGGCGACCTGCTGTGAGATCTGACAAAACCTCACAGCCTCTCTGGCGTCCAGTTTTCTCATTGGCAAAAATAAGATGCCGGTCTAGAAGATCTTCTATCAAATATTTTATTATTCTAGAGAGAATTAAGTAAGGAATTGAGAGCCTAGTGTCCCTGGGAAGGTCAATTTTACTTCTGACTCCCTCAGATAATCCTCTAGGCACCTGGAAAAGGGGGAGAGACATTTATATTCAAATTTTCCAATTGGGTTTGGGAAATCAGAATAAAAGCCAACATATCCTCCATGCTAGAAACATGGGCCTAGGGTGGGAAAGAGAGAAAGGCAACTGCTATCTCCTCCTCCTCAGTCCTCACCTGTGTTTCTCTTATGGATCATCTATCCATAAAATTAAAGTTCTCTTGGCCATACGTTTATATAAGGCAGCTCACAATTAATTATTGACAACTGTGAATGAGTTTATCATAGTCTCTGGGCTCTGACAAAAGAGACAGATAACTTGCTATGAACCACTAAGTATCTGAAAAGGGCATGGGGAATGTTAGGAGGAAAAATTATGTGAGTGAGAAGAGCATGGAGGGAAGAAAAGAGAGAGAACGGGTGGAAGAAAACTCTACAGTGTCATATGGAGTCTAACAGGACAGGATCCAAATTGTAGATCCTTCCTTTAATGCTTTTTTGTAAACTTGAACCAGTTATTTAATCTCTATGATCCTTAGGTTATTCAGCTGTAAAAAGAATACATCACTGGATTGTTTTGAGAATTATGTTAAATTATAAGTATAAAGCATATAGTACAATTCCATGAAAAATAATTGTTATTTTCATTAATAACAATTAAAATTGTTAAGTCAACAATTTTAGTTGGCGATTTAAATACTCCTCCCTCGGTAATTGACAGAACTAGAAAGATCAGAAAGAAAGATTTTTTTTTTTTCTTGTGGTACGCGGGCCCCTCACTGTTGTGGCCTCTCCCGTTGCGGAACACAGGCTCCGGACGCGCAGGCTCAGCGGCCATGGCTCACGGGCCCAGCCGCTCCGCGGCATGTGGGATCTTCCCGGACCGGGGCACGAACCCGTGTCCCCTGCATCGGCAGGCGGACTCTCAACCACTGTGCCACCAGGGAAGCCCAGTAAGAAAGATTTGAACATCGTGAACCAAATTGGCCTAGTTGACATATATAATGCACTCCACCACCAACAGCAGAATGCACATTCTTTTCAAGTATATATGGAAAATTTCCCAGTAAAGATATTATGACAAGTCCATAAAACAAATAGTGATAAATTTAATAGGGTTAAAATTATACAAAGTAATTCTCTGATTACAATGAAACTAAATTAAAAACCAATCACAAAAAGCAATTTGGGAACGCAAATATTTGGAAATTAAAGAGCACAATTCTAAATAACTCATGGGTCAAAAAAGAAATCACAAAAGCAATTAGAAAATACTGTGAACTAATTAAAAATGAGAACAAATCTGGGCTTCCCTGGCGGCACAGCGGTTGAGAGTCCGCCTGCCGATGCAGGGGACATGGGTTCGTGCCCCGGTCTGGGAAGATCCCACGTGCCGCGGAGCGGCTGGGACCGTGAGCCATGGCCGCTGAGCCTGCACGTCCGGAGCCTGTGCTCCGCAACAGGAAAGGCCACAACAGTGAGAAGCCACATACCGCAAAAAAAAAAAAAAAAAAAGAGAGAACAAATCATATCAAAATTTATGAGACACAGCTAAAATAGTGGTTAGAGGGAAATTATAGTGATAAATACTTACATAGTATTAAAAAGAAAGAAAGAGATTAAATTACTAATCTAGGTTTCCATCATAAGAAACTAGGAAAGAAGAGCAAACCAAATCCAAAGGGAGTAGAAGGAAATAATAAAGATCTGAATGGAAATGAGTAAATTAGAAAGCAGAAAAACAATAGAGAATTTCAATTACACTAAATTTTGGTTCTTTGAAAACATTAAAAAAATGGATAAACCTCTACTTAGTCTGATCAAGGAAAGATGGAAGTAGACATAAATTACCAAAATCGGGAACAAAAGAGACACATTAACACAAACTGTGAAGAAATTAAAATAGTTATAAGGGGATATTATGAATCACTTTATTCTAACAAATTAGACAATTTAAATGAAATGGATAAATTCCTAGAAAGACACAAATTACCAAAACTGACTATAAAAGAAATAATAAATATGAATAGATCTACATCAAGCAAAGAAATTGAATTAGAATTAAAACTCTTTCCACATAGAAAAGCTGAGACCCAAGCGACTTTACTGGTAAAATCTGTGAAGTCATTTCTTTTAAGGAAGAAATAACACCAGTTCTACACACACTCAGAAAATAGAGAAGGGAATACTTTTCTGCTTATTTAATGAGGCCAGTATTACCTTGATGTCAAAGCAAGACAGTTATCATAAGAAAAGTGAATAAATAAAACTATGGAATAATAACATTCACTAATAATAACTATGGAATAATAACAAAAATTATTAACAAAACATCAGCAGATCATATCCATCCATGTAAAAAAGGATTATAAATGATGAAAGGCTGGGATTTGCAAGAGTAGTTTGAAGTTCAAAAATCAATGCAATGTACAATATTAAGAGGGTAAAGGGCAAAAACCATATAAACATCTCAATAAATGTAGAAAAAGAATTGGAAAAAAACACAACACCCATTTATGTTAAAAACTACCAAGAAACAAGCAGGAAAAGAGAACTTCCTTAATTTAATAAAGAACATCTATAAAAATCCTACAGTTGGGACTTCCCTGGCAGTCCAGTGGTTAACACTTTGCCTTCCGATGCAGGGGACAGAGGCTTGATCCCTGGTCAGGGAACTAAGATCCCACATACCTCAGGACCAAAAAACCAAAACATAAAACAGAAGCAATATTGTAACAAATTCAATAAACACTTTAAAAATGTTCCACATCAAAAAAAAAAAATCTTAAAGAAAAAGACGTACAGTTGATATCATACTTAGTGGTGAAAGACTAAATTCTCTCTCCCTTAGACTGGGGAAATTCACTGTATGTTGGATACTCAATCCAGAGAAGCAAGGCAAGGAGAAAACCTAAAGGCATATAGATTAGAAAGGAAGATGTAAAATGGTTTGTTCACAGATGAAATGATCTGTGTGTAAAAACTCCTAAGGAATCTAAGAAAAAGACTGTTAGAACTAATGATAAGAGTTTAGCAAGGTAACAGGAAGATGAATATACAGACAGTAATGTATTCCTATATACTAGCAACAAACAATGTAAAAATATAATTAATAAAAAATTCCATTCACAATAATATCAAAAAGAACAAAATACTTAGGAATAATTTATATTTCTTTAAAAAGATAAGACCTCTACATTGAAAATTATAATACATTGCTGAAAGAAATTAAAGAAGACCGAAATAAGTGAGCAACATATCATGTTTGTGGATTATAAAACTTGATATTGAGATGTCAATTTCCCGCAAATTGATCAACAGATTTGAAATGATCCCTACAGAATTCTGGCTGGCTCTTTTTTATTAGATTCAATTAGTCGATCCTAGGAAGCATATGTAAGTGAAAAGGACATAGAATAGTCAAAACAGTTTTGAAAAAGAGGTGAAAAGTTGAAGGACTTACACTACCTGATTTCAAAGCTCAACACAAAATAATAGTAGGCAGGACAGTGTGATGTTGGCATAATGGTAGACATAAAGGTCAATGGTGCAGAATAGTCCAGAACTAAGCTCACATGTATATGGTCAATTTATTTTCAACAAGTGTGCCAGGGTAATTCAATGGGGAAAAACAGTCTTTTCAACAAATGGAGCTGAGAAATTAACTTTAAATTGATCACAGACTTGAATGTGAGAGCTGAAACTCTAAGATATGTCGAAGAGAACACAGGAGAAAAATTTTTGTGATTTTAGGTTAGTAAATATTTCTTAGATATGGCATCAGAAGCACATCTATTAAAAATGTGATAAATAGGACTTCATCAAAATCACAACTTTTGGTCTTCACAAGATACTACTAAGAAAATGAAAAGATAAGACAGAGGCTGGGAGAAAATATTTGCAAAACAACTGATAAAATAATTTTGTATAAATAAATAACTCTTACAATTCAATAATAAGACAAACAACCAAATTAAAAATAAGAAATGATTTGAATAGACATTTCTCCAAAGAAGATATACAAATGAGTGCCACTAGTCATCAACGAATGCAAATTAAAACTACAAGAAACCACTACACACTCACTGGAGTAGCTTAATTAAAAAAGACTGAAAATTCTATGTGTTGGTGACGATGTGGAGTAAGTGGAACCCTCATACACTGCTGGCAGGAGTAAAATGATACAACCACTTTGAGAAATACTTTGATAGTTGTTGTTTTTTTTTTTTCGGTACGCGGGTCTCTCACTGTTGTGGTCTCTCCCGTTGCCGAGCACAGGCTCCAGACGTGCAGGCCCAGCGGCCATGGCTCACGGGCCCAGCCGCTCCGCGTCATGTGGGATCTTCCCGGACCGGGGCACGAACCCGCGTCCCCTGCATCGGCAGGCAGACTCTCAACCACTGCGCCACCAGGGAAGCCCCTTTGATAGTTTTTTTTTAAGTTAAGTATAAGCTTATCAAACAGACCAGCAAGTTCACTCCTAGATATCTACCCCCAAGAAATGAGGACATATATCTATACAAAAACTTGTATGTGAATGGTCATAGTAGCATTATTTGTAATAGCCAAAAAATGGCAATGTCCATCAAATGATGGATGTATAAACAAAATGTAGTAAATTCTTATAATGAAATATTACACAGCAATTAAAAGGAATGGATTACTGATACGTGCAACAACATAGGTGAACCTCGTAAATGTAATGCTAAGTGAAAGAAGCCAAATGCATTAGACTGTAATGACTACATTTTAAATAATTTCTATAAAAGGCAAAACTTCCTGGGGCTGGGGAGAGAGCAGGGATTAAATGAAAATAGCTCAAGGGAATTTTTCCATTGATGGACATGTGCTAAAACTGGATTGTTTCTGAATGTTTATAGCATCTTTTTTTCATAATCACTAAAAACTGGAAGCAACCAAGATATTCTTTAAGAGGTAAAATGGATAAATGAACTACAGTACAGTCATATGATGGAATATTATTCAGCCATAATAAGAAATGTATTATCAAGACACAAAAAGACACGGATGCATCTTAACTGCATACAGCTATGTAAAAGGAGCCAGTCTGAAAGAGCTATGTACTGTATGATTCCAATTATGTATATAACATTCTGGAAGAATCAATGTTATAAATATAGTAAAATACTCAGTGGTTGCCAAGGGTTCAAGGGTGTGGTGGGGGTGAGTATTGAATATGTGAAGCACAAAGGATATTTTAAAGTGGTGAAACTATTCTGTATGATACTGAAAGTGTGGATACACAGCACTATGCATTTTGTCCAACCCACTGAACTTTAAAAGACAAAGAGTGAAACTCAGTTTATGTAAACTTTTAAGAAATCATTTAAGGTGTCAGGGGATACCAAGGAGGAGTGTAAGCTATGACAAGAGACTCTAACTGTGTTACAGTGTATGAAACAACCTCACTAAGGCAGGTAGGGAGAAAAGGTGCTGATCTAAGTGATGTAGGAAATGAGTGGAGTCTGTAAGAATTAAAGGAAAAAGAACTTGCACATAAGCACTGCACTCTGATTGGTAAAGTTGCTTCCGGTAGGGATATGGGCTAATGATTCTGAAACTACTATACATGTATATTGGAATTGAACAATCAAGTAAATGGATGGCAGATGATGAGAGTCAGATTTCTCACTGTTAGAGTGGATGTTTACAGATAAGCAAGGGGAGGAGGCCACAATGAACCATGTGATAACAGATTAGTTCATCAGTATGAACGGATTAGTTCATCAGTATGAACTCATGTTTAGCTTAATATAGATATAGATGGCTATAAAACAAAATGTTTTCAGATATGTGTAAATACATAGGTTAGTATACACACATATATTTCTTTGCTCTGTCAGCTGAGAGGACCCAGAAGCACCAACACCGCAGTAGCAATAAACACACCTTGTATCCAGATCTTGGTTTCTAATACCATTCCCAATAAAAGGAACTACGACTCCTTGGAGAAATGGCTAACTCTAAGGCTGGGTCAGGAAATAGACGAGATGATACTGGAGCATCTTACAGTCCAGAAAGTAAGGAAGTGTGCAAAAAACAGAAACAAAAGCAAAACAAACAAACCCCATAATAAGGGAGATAATCCCAAGGGATATAGGAGCCAACTGAAAGAGCTCCCAAAGTCCAAAGCTGGAACAATATGGGGAAAAAAATCAAATAAAGTAGTACTGGATTATAATTCAAAGTATGAAATAAACGTCCATGAGCACATATTGATATAAAGAATTGAATAGACAAATAAATGGGGTAGAAGGTAAATATCTCCCATGCAGAATTCCAAATAATTTGTGTAGATGCTCCACCGTCAAGAAGTGGGGCACATATCCCCACACCTTAAGTGTGGCCATGTAGCCAGCACACAATGTTTTCCTTTAGAATAGTACGAAAAGAGGGAATAAAAAAATAACTTTGCAGCGCAGAAACCTGATAAACACGACCTCAGCCAGGTGATCACGATGAACAACAACAGTGATGTCATGTGGGTAGTATGCACCCTTAATATAATGTGATGAAAAAGGGTACTTTAACTCTGTGGTCTTCCTCTCCAAAACCCACAATCCCAGTTTAACCATGAGAGAAAAATCAGATAAATTCCAGCTAAGGGTCATTCTACAAAATATGTGACAAATACTCCTCAAATCTGTCAAGTCATCTGAAACAAGGAAGGTCTAAAAAACTGTCACAGCTAAGAACCTTAAGGAGGCATGACATCTAAATGTAATGTGGTGTCCCAGATGAGATTCTGTAACAGAAAAAACAAATTAGGTGAAAACTGATTAAATTATGGACTTTACTTAATAATAATGTTTCAACATTGGCTCACTAATTGCAGCAAATATACCATACTAATATAAGAGGCTAACAGAGGAAAGTAGGTGTGGGGTATATGGGATCTCTCTGAACCGTCTTCACAAATTTTTGGTAAATTTAAAATTGTTCTAAAAAATAAAGTTTATTTTCAAAAAAAGAAAATTATTCTCTTTCCTGTGATATTACAAGACAGATCGGGGAAGATCTATATAAAAAAGTCTGAGATAAAATGATATCACACAGATAAGTTCCAGAAAAATGTGTTCCATTTGGCTCTGTGCTGGCTTAGTGCTGAAGTGGCAGCCAGGAGAAGTTCAGAGTTAGAATTATTATTATTACATATTTGGCAGAAATTTCCATTATTGACAGCTGAAAAAACATGACATGGGACCCTTGAACAGAACTGAACAGGGAAATACAAACTCTCTCAACTTTGTTTTCTGTATGCAGCTGACATCTCCTATGGAGCAAATGGCTGGATTTTAGAGCCTGCAAGATATTTCTTTTTGAAAACTCTTGCTTTAATAAGTGTAGAATGCTGTCCAATGCTCAAAGACCCCTTAACTGACTTGTTGCCTAAAGGACTTTGTGAAGTGGGTTTTGCTATTACTTAGAGGAAGAAACAGGTTCAGGGAGGGTAAGTAATTTGCACCAAATATACATCTAAAAAGTAGTGGAATTGGAATTTAAACCCAGGTCTTGCAAATTAACACCAAATACCCTTTCTACAACTAAATTTGTTTCGAGAAAGCCTTGGTCCTGTTCTTTGGCACATGTTAGAAGATACCAGGCATCCAGAACAAGGTGTCATCTGTTGAGTGAGAACACCACAGGTGGGCTTTGGCCTTCTAAGTGGGCATGGGTACAAACAAACCTCAAAATTCTTCTGCCCATCATTAAGTCTCAATTCCAGTCATTTAATTTCTTCTTTCAAACTGTCCCCCAAATGCTTTCACTGTCTCTGCTTCTTGTATGAATCTGATTAGAACCTTAGGTCTCTCATTCCTGCTCAGCTGGTAAGCAGCCACTCTGTATTTTACTTGATCCTGCTTCCACACCATAATTCAGCTTTCTTTTTAAATTTTTATTTCTCTTTCTTTTTTTCTTCATGATAACATTTAAATTCTCTTCTAGCAAATGTCAATTACACAGTATATTGTTATCAACTATAGTCACCATCTTTTACACTAGATCCTCAGACCTTATTCATTTTACAGTAGAAAATCCAGCTTTAAATTCCTCACCCACTTGCCTGATGCTGAGAACCTGGTCCCTATGCCTGTTTTTCCTTGGTTCTGACCAAGAGTGACACATGACGAAGAGCATCAGACTGCTAGAGACGGCCCAAATGCTATTTTAAATAGGTTCTCTGTACTATTTTTAAAAGCTCACTGAAAAATGAAGTCCTTGAGGATTCACAGAGTTATTATGAATATCTAATTCTACCTCATCTCTCTTCTCAGTCTTAATATGTGTCACTTCTATTGAAGAAGATGAGGAATTGGGTCATTATCTTCAATTTCACAGTAATATTTCACTGACCTCTAAAAATACTTACTATTAAAATGATATAGAAACTAATTCTTTAGCTGAATCAGTCTTTAATAGAACAGAAAAATAATACTGTGCATTAGAAGAGCAAGCTTCTCTTTAGGAAGGGACCTTGGGTTTTAACAATCTAACCTGTTCAGGTACAGGACACCATGAGATGTATTTAGCTCCTATCCTTGTACAGGTTATTGTGGAAGAGATTCACATATCACAGGATGGTGTGGAGGGCCTCGGGAAACAGAATCGATGACTTTTGAAGTCAGTCTTTTAAATCTATGTGTCAAATGAGATTTCATATTGGTTCACTCCAGTCCATTAAAACTCATCTCATTTGTGTTACCAGAGTGATACTTTCCCTGCACAGTGCTTTATCAATTCTCATTGCTTTTGGCTCATAATTCTGAATTTGAGTCTACATGCTCCTAGGGAGATTGAGAGCCTTATACTTCTAAAGGTTGCGGAACCAGTGGCTTTGTCTCCATGTGACCAGGCACTGAATGGCAATGTTCTCTTGCCCCCTGAGGCTGCCGGGTAGCCTGGGGAAGAACATCCTTGGAGGTACAAAGACTTAGAATAAGGGAGCAGGGAGAGGGGTCCAGCTACAGGTGCTGAGAAGTATAGTCTAGCAGACAGAATGCTGTCTCAGAGGGTATGGAAATAAGCCACAGGTATGGGGGAGGGACATTGGAAGTAAGAAGGCTGTCCTGTGAAGTAGGTCAAAGCAAAAGAGCAGGGCAATTATGAGAGACAGGCAGAAGAAGACCGTGAAGACTGAGGTATGAAGGGATACTCAGAAGTGCCGGCAGGCAGAAAATATAAAAAATTTGTTAGCAAGTAGCAGGGCTTCACCTCTTATGTCAAAGTTCAAAAGCAAGACTCTAGTCCCTTACTCGTCCTTGTGGCTTGGGAACAAAGAGGTGGGCAGGCAAGAGCAAGACAAGGTTCAGTATAAGAGACAATGGCCAGCAAGTAGAATACAGGGGCCATGGGGAGGAGTGGAATGGGGAGTTAGTGTTTCATGGGTACAGAGTTTCAGTTGGGGATGACGAAAAAGTTCTGGAGATAGATAGTGGTGATGGTTGCATGACAATGTGTAATGTGAAAATACTGTGCATTTAAAAATGGTTAAAATGGTAGATTATATGTTATGTTACCATAATAAAAAATTTTTAAAAGAAGAAAAAAACTTTTTAAAACAGAGAGCATCGGGTTTCCAATGCAGGAACTCAGACACTGGGGACAAGGAAGAAGCCAAATTCTCAGAACTGGCGCCTGAGGTGGAGACTAGCTCTTGGGGCTAAGACAGAAGGGCCTGTGTACAAGGGTAGAGCTGGACTGGGGGCACGTGTGACTTTGTGCAGAGACTCAGGGTGTGATCTGGAACTTCTTGCTGCTGTTTAAGCCTCGGAAGTTTGAGCCTGAAACTGGGCTTAAGTAGCCTCAGCTAAGGAGGGAGAGGAAGCCTGAAGAGGCTGGATATTGGGCAAGACTAATCCATGTTGGTTTCCTGTGACCTCATTTTCCTCGCCCAGAACTCATGTTGGAGGTGACAAGAAGAAAGTCAGCCCTGAGGAAAACCAGAGCCCCCAGGAAATAATTTGAGAATGAACAGAGTAGAAAGAGGATATGGAGTTTCTAATATTTTAGGCCAACTCACTAACGGGTAGACAGTTCTTCCTTTTGAAGAACTCTACGCCTTTTCCCTAATGAATGCATGTCCCCATAGAGCCACAAAGGATGAGAATTTGGCCCAAATGTATACTTAAACTGGATCGCCTTGTAAGGATGCTTTAAAAGAATAAAAGGCAGCACCTGTGACCTATTAAGACTGTTAATGTGCTCCCTGACATAAATACCTGAAGGGTTTCTACAACAGCTGGAACATGGCTCAAATATCTTTTGTGTCTGCTTTTTAATGTACTTCCAAAGTGACTTCATAAAACTGTAACCACTACTACCAGTGGGACTGAGGTTTTGTTTAACTCCCTGAGTCCATCTTCCAACACTACTGATATTTAGTGATTATTAATATTGCCTACTCTAAATGTCTTGAAGATAAAAATCAAACCCCACGTAAGTTACCAATTGAGAGACAAGGCTTGAAAGACTTAGGCAATCCAAACCCACATGTCCTTGGCCACAACTCTCACAAAATGGCATTTTTTTCTAGCTCTACCCTCACACAATCTGTAGAAACTTCAGCCCCCTCAAATTCTTCCCATGAGGGTCTTAGTGGGCCCCAGATTCTTCCCATATGGCACCTCCCAAGGGTTCAAACAACTAACCTTCTTGGCACTCATGGGACCCCAGTGTGTCTGCACTTCCATGGTGCTGCATCTGCCTCTGCTGTGCCTGAGAGGAGAGCCTGGCTTTCAGTGCCCACCAGAGAGGCCAACTGTTCCAAATGTCCACCCTGAGGCTGATGGCGATCAAGGTAAAGTGAACCAGTATCTGGGCCACTGCATTTAGTCATGACAGACTCTGTACTGTCATCAAAGCCAACTTGCCACTCCACTTCCATCCCATTTTCCCTGAGCTTTGTTCAGCCATTATGTATTCTTTCAGTCCACAAATGTTTATTGAACATCTATTATTTACAGAGCAATAAAGTGGGCTTATGGTGTACAGTTATGTAGGAAAGAAGCACCATGGAGCTTAGATTCCAATGTGTAGACTGACAGTCAACAAGTGAACAAGTTAGTAGATGGACAATTACCTACATGAAGTGCTGAGAAGGAAATAGTCAAGGTGTTGTGATAAGGAACGAGAGTTAATGGAATTGTCAGGAGGTAGCCTCATTCAGGAAATGACATTTAGATTGAGAGCCAAAGAAGGGGAAGAAAACAACCCATTAAGGATCTGGGTGAAGATTTTTCCAGGCAAAGGGAACAGCAGAGTCCATAAGGAATAAAGAAGCATGGTATATTTGAAGACCTAGGATAAATCTGGAGTGAGTGTGGCTAGAAGAGAGACAGAGTCAGTGACAGAGAGGCAGAGTGGCAGGAGGTGGGACTGGAGCAGTAAGGAGTAGCCTAGCTATGTTTGGGTTTGTGGGTTGTACTGGGGTAGCCATTAAAGAGCAGAGCACTGGAATAATTTTCTTTACATTTTGCAAAGATCATCTTGACTCTATGTGGGGAATTAGCAGTCAGAGTCTAATTAGCAATTAGAGGGGGAATAAGGGTGCTAGTAAGGAGAGGTGTAGGGATGCAAGTTGCAGCCAACTGAGTAAGGTGATGGTGGCTTGAAGGACAGTGACACTGGAGATGGTTATAAGTAAATGGAAGATGTAGTCTAGAACCAGAAAAATTTGCAGATAGAGTCCACATAGAGGTATGGTAAGGAGAAAACTCAAGGTCAACTACCAAGATTCTGGCTTGAACCTTGGATGGATGCTGATGCATTTACTAAGATGAGAAAGATGAAAAACTTTGAGGGGAAATCAAAAGTTTACAACATATTCAGGTTGATGAGTTACTGAAGTGGGGCACTGAGGCATTTGCGTATATGCATCTGTTGATTTAACAATATTTGTGAATCTCTACTGTACACTGGAACTGGGCTGGATTCTGGGGGTAAAGCCATAAACAAAACAGAGGTGGTCTTAGCCTTATGAAATTTATAAGCAAGTAGGACAGACATTGAACAAGTAACTAACATGATGTAGGTAGAAGTCAGGGGGCTTAGGGAGGGAAGAACAAGAGGAGATGACAATCTGGGTGGCTCGAGCGAAGGTTTCCTAGAGAAGTGATATTTAGACTCAGCTCTGAAATGTAAATGAAATAGGTGGAGAAAGAGTTTCAGGCAAAACATGTGTGCAGAGCATGTGTAGAGGCCTGGAGGCAGGAGAATTAGTCTTTCCAGGAACGAGTCTTGTAGCATTAATTCTTTCCCCAGAGATTCTCAGTCTTCACGAAAACAGCTTGTAGTGGGCTGGCTCCACCGGTCCTCCAGACATGTTGACCATGGGGTCAACAGTTCACATTCCAGCCGGGACTCCTGCTACACCGCATGTAAAAGATCTAAGTTCAGGCTTTCAATCCACAGTTTCTTGAGCACCTAACCATGAATTATGGTACGCTAGATGAACTTCTTGCCTTTAAGAAAGAACTTGTCACTTAGTAGAAGAGTAAAAAGTATGATATTAAAATTATGTATAAAGAACAATGGGAAGACTGAACAAGGACTGGCTGACTCACCCCAGTGGCCACAGAGAAGACATCACAGACGGAAAGGAGGGAGAGAGAAAGAAAACGTAACACTGACATCAGGATGAGCACACGGAAAACATGTGTGAAGGAAAGAATTGTGTGCTTAGGAAATGACAAGCAATTGGTGAAACAAGCCATTCTTATGAACTTCATTTACACAATGAACATAAATAATTTCCTCTCGGATACATTTTCTTCCCTAGTGCAGTGTAAGACTTCTCTGCATTTAGCAATAGCTGTGATTTTGTAACTGGTGAGTTTCTCCAAGGAGATAGAATTGAAGGCTAAGGAAATAAATGATCCAGTTCCAGTGGTCATATGAGTAAAAGAGGGAGGAATCCCCCAGCTGCCAAGCTGAGACCAGAAAGCTTTACTCCCCCTCGACACATTTCAGCTGACTTCACAGGTAGTCAGGGAGTATGGGATATAGATCCTCTCCTTACCAGGAAAGAAGTCATTCACCTAGCAGTCGCTCTGTCCCCATCCCCACAGAAAGACCCCCAGCCCTTTGGTAGTGCTCTATATTCCCTACCCCACCCCCTATATTAGAGCATCTGCCATTTGAAAACTTTCAAGCACAGCTTTTCCCCATGACTGATGGGAAAAATCCATTTGCTTGTGGCCATTTCTTAATTAAAGTGGCATTACATAAAAACATATTTAGAAATTTCAATAACTCAGACCTGTTAGAAAATGAAGACAAGAAAAGGGAAAAAAGTGGGAGTAGGGAGAATCCTAGAAAGAGGAAATGAATCTATGTGAGAAACCATTTCCCAATGAGCCCCCATATTAATCACAGCTTTCAGGCAGCAGCCTCGGAGACCACATCTGGGTGATAATTAAGAACCAAGCAATCATTCTGAAAGGAGTACAAGATGGAACATTATTAGGTGATGTGTTTTTTTTTTTTCTTTTTTTTAACCCAGAAATGTGCTCCAGCTCCTTAATAGCTTTGAAAAGCAAGAACATTAAACACGAAGGCAATGTGTCAGGAGCAGTGGAAAACTAAAGCATGGGCTTTCCTATGTCTGTCCTAGGAAGAGTCTAGTCACCTAGTCACACTAAATTAAAACACTCCAGCAGTTGCCAGGGGCTGGGAAGAAGGGGAGGGATGAATAGGTGGGGCACGGGGAATTCTTAGGGCGGTGAAACTATTAGGTATGATATGCTAATGGTAGATACATGACACTGCATATTTGCAAAATCCATAGAAACGTACAACACAGAAACTGAACCCTAATGTACAGACTTTAGTTAATAATAATGTGTTAATACTGGTGCATCAATTGTAACAAATGTACCGCATCAGTGCAAAGGGTTAATAATAGGGGAAACTGGAAAGGGAATATATGGGAACTCTGTGCTTTCTATGCAAGTTTTCTGTAAACCTAAACTTGCTTTAATAAATAAAGTCTTTTAATTAAAAAAATAGTAAGATACTCCAAAGGTTAATTGCTGAATTTGATCTCTTTTACTCTATTGAATATTCCAGGACATCTATGGAATTTCTACTACATGCTATTTCCTATCTTAGGCACTCAGGACTCGGCATTTAGTGAGACAATATCCCTGCCTTCCTGGAGTTTTATTCTAGTTGGGAGACAGATAATAAACACATAAAAACACAAATAATGTCAGGCAGTAAATGCTATGGAGGAAAATGAATCAGTATAATGCACAGGCAGGGGAGGTGGCAGCAGTGCTGTGTTAGATGTGGTGGTCAGGGAAGTGCTCGCTCAGAAGGGACATGTGATGGAAGCCTTGAGAGAGGAAGTGAGGGAGGGACCCTGCGGACCACTCAGAGAGGAGTCCTGGAGCCCTGGAGAGAGAGGAGATAGCCCGCTGTGATGGAAGCCTGTGTGGCTGAGGAGCAGTGAGGAGAAGCTTAATAGGCAAAAAGGCCAAAGTGATGGCTAGGGGTCAGATCATATAGGGCCTTTTGAGCCATATAAAGACTCCAGATTTTATTCCAAGCATGACAAAAAGCCATGGGAGAAGCAACCCAAGTGTCCACAGACAGATGAATGGATAAACAAAATGTGGTATATACATTATATACAAAGGAACATTATTCAGTTTTTTAAAGCAAGGAAATTCTAGCACATGCTACAACACGGATAAACCTTGATGATATCATCGTCATTGGCTAAGTGAAATAAGCCAATCACAAAAAGATAAAAACTGTGATTCCACTTATCTGAGGTACCCAGAGTAGTCAAATTCATAGACAGAAAGTAGAAGGGTGGTAGCCCGAGGCTGGGAGGAGCGGGCAATGGGAGTGGTGGTTAAATAGATATACAGTTTCAGTTTTGTGGGATGAGAAGGGTTCTGGAGATTGGTTGTACAGCAAAGTGAATGTACTTACACTACTGAACTATTCCAACTAGATCACAACTTCCATGTGGCTGACAGCAATTCTAAGATGCCATGATTATTAGATGCATCCGATCTCAAAGATGTTAAAGTGTAGAGAAAAAAGTGTTATCTGTATCTGTTTTCTATGGCTACTGTAATAAATTGCCACAAACTTGGTGGCTTAAAACATCACAAATTTATACTCTTACAGTGCTGGAGGCCAGAAGTCAAAATGGTCTCACAGGGTTGAAATCAAAGCCACACTCCTTCAGAGGCTCTAGGGGAGAACTCATTTCCTTGTCTTTTCCAGTTCTTAGAGCTGTGATCCTTAAATTCCTTGGCTTGAAGCCTCTTCCTCCATCTTCAGTTACATAGCATGTTGCTTCGGTATCACATTAACTTCTGTGTCTACAGTCAAATCTCCCTTGCCTCCATCTTACAGGGACATTTGTGATTAAATTTAGGGCCCACCTGAATACCCTGGGCAATCTTTCTACAAGAAGATACTAAACTTAACCAGATTTGCATAATCCTTTTTGCCGTATAAAGTAACATTTACAGATATGTAGAGGTCACTTAAAGCCATAGTCTGGATGAGATCATAAGGGAGTGAATATGGACAAAGAGAAGTCTGATGACTTGCCCCTGTGCATTCCAACGTTCATAAATCAAGAAAAGGAAAGGGGAGACCTTCAAGATGGTGGAAGAGTAAGACGCAGAGATCACCTTCCTCCCCACAAACACATCAGAAATACATCTACATGTGGAACAGCTCCTGCAGAACACCCACTGAATGCTGGCAGAAGACCTCAGACCTCCCAAAAGGCAAGAAACCCCCACGTACCTGGGTAGGGTAAAAGCAAAAAGAAAAAACAGAGACAAAAGAATAGGGACGGGACCCGCACCAGTGGAAGGGAGCTGTGAAGGAGGAAAAGTTTCCACACACTCAGAAGACCCTTCACTAGCAGAGACGGGGGGTGGCAGGGGGAAGCTTCAGAGCCATGGAGGAGGGCGCAGCAACAGGGGTGCGGAGGGCAAAGCAGAGAGATGCCCACACAGAGGATCGGTGCCGACCAGCACTCACGAGCCCAAGAGGCTTGTCTGCTCACCTGCCGGGATGGGCCGGGGGCTGGGAGCTGAGGCTCGGGCTTCGGAGGTTGGAGAGGACAGGGGTTGGCTGCATGAACACAGCCTGAAGGGAGTGAGTGCGCCACACTAGCCGGGAGGGAGTCCGGGAAAAGTCTGGAGCTGCCTAAGAGGCAAGAGACCATTGTTTACGGGTGCGCGAGGAGAGGGGATCCAGAGCACCGCCTTAACGAGCTCCAGAGACGGGTGCGAGCCGCGGCTATCAGCGCGGACACCAGAGACGGGCGGGAGACGCTAAGCCTGCTGACACCGCCACCAAGAAGCCTGTGTGCGAGCGCAGGTCACTCTCCACACCTCCCCTCCCGGGAGCCTGTGCAGCCCGCCACTGCCACGGTCCCGTGATCCAGGGACAACTTCCCCGGGAGAACGCACGGCGCCTCAGGCTGGTGCAACGTCACGCCGGCCTCTGCCGCCGCAGGCTCGCCGGCACTCCGTGCCCCTCCCTCCCCCCGGCCTGAGTGAGCCGGAGCCCCCGAATCAGCGGCTCCTTTAACCCCGTCCTGTCTGAGCGGGAACAGACGCCCTCAGGCGACCTACACACAGAGGCGGGTCCAAACCCAAAGCTGAACCCCGGGAGCTGTGCAAACAAAGAAGAGAAAGGGAAATCTCTCCCAGCAGCCTCAGGCGCAGCGATTAAATCTCCACAATCAACTTGATGTACCCTGCATCTGCGGAATACCTGAATAGACAACGAATCATCGCAAAATTGAGGCAGTGGGCTTTGGGAGCAACGATATATATATATATTTTTTTCATTTTCTTGTTTTGTGAGTGTGTATGGGAACAGACGCCCTCCGGCGACCTACATGCAGAGGCGGGTCCAAACCCAAAGCTGAACCCCGGGAGCTGTGCAAACAAAGAAGAGAAAGGGAAATCTCTCCCAGCAGCCTCAGGCGCAGCGATTAAATCTCCACAATCAACTTGATGTACCCTGCATCTGCGGAATACCTGAATAGACAACGAATCATCGCAAAATTGAGGCAGTGGGCTTTGGGAGCAACGATATATATATATATTTTTTTCATTTTCTTGTTTTGTGAGTGTGTATGTGTATGCTTCTGTGTGTGATTTTCTCTGTATAGCTTTGCATTTACCATTTGTCCTAGGGTTCTGTCTGTTCTTTTTTATTTTAATATAGTTTTTAGCGCTTATTATCATTGGTAGATGTGATTTTGGTTTGATTACTCTCTTCTTTCTTTCTTTTTTAAATTACTTTTTAATTTTTTATTCTAAATAATTATTTGTTATTTTTTATTTTAATAACTTTACTATCTTTTCTTTTCTTCCTTCCTTTCTTTCTTTCTTTCTTTCTTTCTTTCTTTCCTTCTTTCCTTCTTTCTTTCTTTCTCCCATTTCTTCTGAGCCGTGTGGCTGAGAGGGTCTTGGTGCACCAGCTGGGTGTCAGGCCTGTGCCTCTGAGGTGGGAGAGCTGAATTCAAGACATTGGTCCACCAGAGACCTCCCAGATCCACTTAATATCAAACAGCAAAAGCTCTCCCAGATATCTAGATGTCAACGCTAAGACCCAGCTCCGCTCAATGACCAGCAAACTACAGTGCTGGACAATCTATGCCAAACAATTAGCAAGACAGGAACACAACCCCATCCATTACCAGAGAGGCTGCCTAAAATCATCATAAGGTCACAGACACCCCAAAACACACCACTGGGCGTGGACCTGTCCACCAGAAAGACAAGATCCAGCCTCATCCACCAGAATACAGCCCCCTGTATTAGTCCCCTCCACCAGGAAGCCTACATAACACACTGAACCAACCTTACCCACTGGGGGCAGACAACAAAAACAACTGGAACTACGAACCTGCAGCCTGTGTAAAGGAGACCCCAAACACAGTAAGTTAAGCAAAATGAGAAGACAGAGAAACACACAGCAGATGAAGGAGCAAGGTAAAAACCCACAAGACCAAACACATGAAGAGGAAATAGGCAATCTAGCAGAAAAAGAACTCAGAGTAATGATAGTAAAGATATCCAAAATCTTGGAAATAGAATGGAGAAAATACAAGAAATGTTTAACAAGGACCTAGAAGAATTAAGAGCAAACAAACAATGATGAGCAACACAATAAATGAAATTAAAAATTCTCCAGAAGGAATCAACAGCAGAATAACTGAGGCAGAAGAACGGATAAGTGACCTGGAAGATAAAATAGTGGTAATAACTACTGCAGAGCAGAATAAAGAAAAAAGAATGAAAAGAATTGAGGACAGTCTCAGAGACCTCTGGAACAACATTAAAAGCATGAACATTCAAATTATACAGGTCCCAGAAGAAGAAGAGAAAAAGAAAGGGACTGAGAAAATAGTTGAAGAGATTATAGTTGAAAACTTCTCTAATATGGGAAAGAAAATAGTTAATCAAGTCCAGGAAGCACAGAGAGTCCCATACAGGATAAATGCAAAGAGAAACACGCCAAGACACATATTAATCAAACTATCAAAAATTAAATACAAAGAAAGAATATTACAAGCAGCAAGGGAAAAACAATAAATAACATATAAGGGAATCCCCATAAGGTTAAGAGCTGATCTTTCAGCAGAAACTCTGCAAGGCAGAAGGAAGTGGCCGGACATATTTAAAGTGATGAAAGGGAAAAACCTACAACCAAGATTACCCTACCGAGCAAGGATCTCATTCAGATTCGACAGAGAAATTAAAACCTTTAGAGACAAGCAAAAGTTAAGAGAATTCAGCACCACTAAACGAGCTTTACAACAAATGCTGAAGGAACTTCTCTAGGCAGGAAACACAAGAGAAGGAAAAAACCTACAATAACAAACCCAAAACAATTAAGAAAATGGTAATAAGAACATACATATCGATAATTACCTTAAATGTAAATGGATTAAATGCTCCAACCAGAAGACATGGACTGACTGGCTGAATGGATACAAAAACAAGGTCTGAATATATGCTGTCTAGAAGAGACCCACTTCAGACCTGGTGACACACAGAGACTGAAAGTGAGGAATGGAAAAAGATATTCCATGCAAATGGAAATCAAAAGAAAGCTAGAGTTGCAATTCTCATATCAGATAAAATAGACTTTTAAATAAAGACCATTACAAGGGACAAAGGGACACTACATAGTGATCAAGGGATCAATCCAGGAAGAAGATATAACAATTGTAAATATTTATGCACCAAACATAGGAGCACCTCAATACATAAGGCAAATGCTAACAGCCATAAAAGGGGAAATCAACAGTAACCCAATCATAGTAGGGGACTTTAACACCCCACTTTCACCAATGGACAGATAATCCAAAATGAAAATAGATAAGGAAATACAAGCTTTAAATGATACATTAAACAAACTGGACTTAATTGATATTTATAGGACAGTCCATCCAAAAACAACAGAATACACTTTCTTCTCAAGAGCTCATGGAACATTCTCCAGGATAGATCATATCTTGGGTAACAAATCAAGCCTTGGTAAATTTAAGAAAATTGAAATCATATCGAGTATCTTTTCCCACCACAATGCTATGAGACTAGATATCAATTACAGGAAAAAATCTGTAAAAAATACAAATACATGGAAGCTAAACAATACACTACTAAATAACCAAGAAATCACTGAAGTAATCAAAGAGGAAATAAAAAACACCTAGAAACAAATGACAATGAAAACATCTGACCCAAAACCTATGGGAAGCAGCAAACTCAGTTCTAAGAGGGAAGTTGATAGCAATACAATCCTACCTCAAGAAACAAGAAACATCTCAAATAAACAACCTAACCAAACACCTAAAGCAATTAGTGAAAGAAGAACTAGAAAACCCTAAATTTAGCAGAAGGAAAGAAATCATAAAGATCAGATCAGAAATAAATGAAAAATAAATGAAGGAAACTTCAGCAAAGGTCAATAAAATTAAAAGCTTGTTCTTCGAGAAGATAAACAAAATTGATAAACCATTAGCCAGACTCATCAAGGAAAAGAGGGAGAAGACTCAAATCAATAGAATTAGAAATGAGAAAGTAGAAGTAACAACTGACACTGCAGAAATACAAAGGCTCATGAGAGATTACTACAAGCAACTATATGCCAATAAAATGGACAACCTGGAAGAAATAGACAAATTCTTAGAAAAACACAACCTCCGAGACTGAACCAGGAAGAAATAGAAAATAGAAACAGACCAATCACAAGCACTGAAATTGAGACTGTGATTAAAAATCTTCCAACAGACAAAAGCCCGGGACCAGATGGCTTCACAGGTGAATTCTATCAAATATTTGGAGAAGAGCTAACATATATCCTTCTCAAACTCTTCCAAAATATAGCAGAGGGAGAAACACATCCAAACTCATTCTACGAGACCACTATCACCCTGACACGAAAACCAAACAAGGATGTCACAAATAAATAAAACTACAGGCCAATGTCATTGATGAACATAGATGCAAATTCCTCAACAAAATACTAGCAAATAGAATCCAGCAGCACATTAAAAGGATCATACACCATGATCAAGTGGGGTTTATCCCAGGAATGCAAGGATTATTCAATATACACAAATCAATCAATGTGATTAACCATATTAACAAATCGAAGGAGAAAAACCATATGATCATCTCAATAGATGCAGAAAAAGCTTTTGACAAAATTTGACACGCATTTATGATAAAAACCCACCGGGAAGTAGGAATAGAGGGAACTTACCTCAACATTGTAAAGGCCATATTTGACAAACCCACAGCCAACATCCTTCTCAATTGTGAAAAACTGAAATTATTTCCACTAAGACCAGGAATAAGACAAGGTTGCCCAATCTCACCACTGTTATTCAACATAGTTTTGGAAGTGTTAGCCACAGCAATCAGAGAAGAAAAAGAAATAAAAGGAATCCAAATCAGAAAAGAAGAAGTAAAGCTGTCACTGTTTGCAGATGACATGATACTAAACATAGAAAATCCTAACGATGCTACCAGAAAACTACTAGAGCTAATCAGCGAATTTGGTAGAGTAGAAGGATACAAAATTAATGCACAGAAATCTCTTGCATTCCTATACACTGATGACGAAAAACCTGAACGAGAAATTAAGGAAACACTCCTATTTACCACTGCAATATAAAGAATAAAATACCTAGGAATAAACCTATCTAAGGAGACAAAACACCTGTAAGCAGAAACTATAAGACACTCATGAAAGAAATTAAAGATGATACAAACAGATGGAGAGATATAGAATGTTTTTGGATTGGAAGAATCAACACTGTGAAAATGACTCTACTACCCAAAGCAATCTACAGATTCAATGCAATCCCTATCAAACTACCAATGGCATTTTTCACAGAACTAGAACAAAAAATTTCACAATTTGTATGGAAACACAAAAGACCCCGAATAGCCAAAGAAATCTAGAGAAAGAAAAATGGAGCTGCAGGAATCAGCCTCCCTGACTTCAGACTGTACCACAAAGCTACAGTAATCGAGACACTATGGTACTGGCACAAAAACAGAAATATAGATCAATGGAACAGGATAGAAAGCCCAGAGATAAACCCACGCACATATGGTCAACTTATTTTTGATAAAGGAGGCAACAATATACAATGGAGAAAAGACAGCCTCTTCAATAAGTGGTGCTGGGAAAACTGGACAGCTGCATGTAAAAGAATGAAATTAGAACACTCCCTAACACCATACACAAAAATAATCTCAAAATGGATTAAAGACCTAAATGTAAGGCCAGACACTATCAAACTCTTAGAGGAAAACATAGGCAGAATACTCTATGACACAAATACAGCCAGATCCTTTTTAACCCACCTCCTAGAGTAATGGAAATAAAAGCAAAAATAAATAAATGTGACCTAATGAAACTTAAAAGGTTTTGCACCATAAGGGAGACCAAAAGCAAGATGAAAAGACCACCCTCAGAATGGGAGAAAATATTTGCAAATGAAGCAGCTGACAAAAGTTTAATCTCCAAAATTTACAAGCAGCTCATGCAGCTCAGTATCAAAAAACAAAAAAACAAAAAAACAACCCAATCCAAAAATGGGCAGAAGAGCTATATAGACATTTCTGCAAAGAAGATATACAGATTTTTAACAAACACATGAAACAATGCTCAACTTCATTAATCATTAGAGAAATGCAAATCAAAGCTACAATGAGGTATCACTTCACACCAGTCAGAATGGCCATCAACAAAAAATCTACAAACAATAAATGCTGGAGGGGTTGTGGAGAAAATGGAACCCTCTTGCACTGTTGGTGGGAATGTAAACTGATACAGCCACTATGGAGAACAGTATGGAGGTTCGTTAAAACACTAAAAATAGAACTACCATACGACCCAGTAATCCCACTACTGGGCCTATACCCTGAGAAAACCATAATTCAAAAAGAGTCATGTACCACAGTGTTCATTGCAACTCTATTTACAATAGCCAAGACATGGAAGCAACCTAAGTGTCCATCAACAGATGAAGGGATAAAGATGTGGCACATATATACAATGGAAATTTACTGAGGCATAAGAAGTAATGATATTGAATTATTTGTAGTGAGGTGGGTGGACCTAGAGACTTTCATACAGAGTGAAGTAAGTCAGAAAGAGAAAAACAAATACTGTATGCTAACAGATATATATGGAATCTAAAAAAAAAAAAGGTTATGATGAACCTGGGGGCAGGACAGGAATAAAGACACAGATGTTGAGTTTGGACTTGAGGACACGGGGAGGGGGTAGGGTAAGCTGGGACAAAGTGAGAGAGTGGCATGGACATATATACACTACCAAACGTAAAATAGATAGCTAGTGGGAAGCAGCCACATAGCACAGGGAGATCAGCTCAGTGCTTTGTGACCACCTAGAGGGGTGGGATAGGGAGGGTGTGAGGGAGAGACAAGAGGGAGGAGGTATGGGGATATATGTATAGCTGATTCACTTTGTTATAAAGGAGAAACTAACACACTCTTGTAAAGCAATTATACTCCAATAATGTTGTTTAAAAAAAAAAAAAGGAAAGCACCCATCAGAGGAAACTGCAGAGTAGCAGCGTCTGAAGTCTGAGACCAACTAAGCAATTATGTGTCTTTGTAGCCAATTAGAGAAGGTGTTTTCAAAAATTAGGAAATTATCACTTGTATTAAATGCTGCTGAGTAAGATGACAATGTGGAATTGACTATGTACTAGATTTGATGTCTTTCATAAAAACAATTTAAGAGGAGTGGTGAGTATAGTCGCCTGATTGTGTGGGTTTAAGAGAGAATGGGAGGGAGGGAGTGGGGAGAACCAGCAGAGAAAAGTAGAGTTTTTCTATAAATAGAAGTGGGGTGAGGGTGAGAAAGTTGGTGTTTTGCCAGGCCTTCAAAATGAAAGGGGAAGGGGCAAAAACATCGAGTGGGAGACAGGGATATTCTAATTATGAGTTGTGGATTTAAACAAAGTGAGGTATGTTGAGGACAGTGGTTGTAAGTAAATACGGCAGAGGTTCTTGTTTATGAATAATCGTTAAAGTTGTGATACTAGAAAAAGCATGCTGATCCGTGTCTAGGTCATTGTGCCACAAATTAATTTTGTGTTTCTAATCATGATGACAAAGAACTAAGCCTACACTGAAGTCTCATTGCATTCAAATGATAACTGGCATACAAATCATAATTACAAAGCCACACTGAATTTGATTTCCTTTTTTCTCAACCTTATAATGTTAGTTTCATTTCCCCATGAGAAATTACTAATAGCTCTTGGGACGATTATTATGAATTCTTTTAATGAAAACATTTTCTCCCTCTTTGCTGATTTCACATGACTCTTCTAATATAAAAATTAAAAGTTCATTCTGAAAGAATCTCTAAGGCAAATTGTCTTCCACGTAAATGATTACATGACAATAAGTAACTCGCTATACATTATTATCCTGGAGGTTTGAGAAAGCGATAACAAGAATACCGATTATTTATTGAGACCATATTTATGTCTACCATTTTGCTAGGAAATTTCTAACCTGTGCAACAGCATTGCAAGGTAGGCATTATTATCCTCTTTTTACAAGTGAAGAAGCAGAGACTCAGGCAACATGACTAAGACCACATGGTTAAGAAGTGACAGAACCTGGGAATCTGAACCCTAGTTACGATGACTCTAAGACCCCTTCTCATTCCTCCACTCTTCCTTTGTTTCTTCCGTACACTCTGGTATCATCTGCTTGGTGAATTACAGCATCACCCTCTAGTGGTTTAGTGTCTTTGTTGGGGGAGGGCAGGTTAGTGTTTTGCTGTAGGTCGATAACCCAAGTAAAGAGTCTAGTGGTTGTGGTTGCTCATTATTCACTCGTTTCACATAACCACTTGTTAAAGATTATGCACAGAATAGCACTTTTCCACCAATGCTACCATGTTGTGCTGTCTCTCATGTAACTGATGCACTGGTGAATTTTCAATAGCTGAGGAAAAGGGGCTACTCAGTTCTGCCACCTTATTTTCAAGATTTCAGCAGAAAATGATTAATATCACCTGCCTCTCAATCATGTATCCTTTTACCAAGTTACACTGAAAGATCATAGTGCTACTAGATAAATGATCATATTTTTAGAATGAAATAATAGCCCACTTATTTTCTAAAAATAAGTGAGCTATTAATGGTTCTCTTCCTCTTACACACACCCACACTGACATTGCAGAACTTGTTTTCCAGTACCTTTCTCTTTGGTTTCAACTAACATCTTGCTGGTAATATGATCTCATGGTTTATTTCTTTCCTCCTATCACTTGGTTTCCAGCATAACTACAGTGTAGTCATCTATTAAAAATGTGGTTGTCAAGTAATCGGTTTCCTCACTTCAAGTTGTTATTTTATTTGGCAGAGGAAATATAACACTTCCTTGATATTTAAATATTTTTTCATCAAAATGATATTTAGAAGTAAAAGAAATTCAAAAGTTCAAGTCATCTACATTTTTAAGAATCATAGGGTACCTTGTATATCAAATCAACTTCCTCTCTGATAACATCAATGAACGCTGAACAAATACTGAAATGTAGCAATTTGAAAGCATTAGAGAATAATCAAGGGGGAAAGGAGTGAGGGGACAAATATTCTGGAAAGAAAGAAAATACAATGAGACAAGCTGACACTTTGTAGCTTTTCACATTGAGACATTTTACCACTGATAAGCTGTGCAAGGTGAAAAGATAAGGAGACAAACACAATGAAACACATAAGAAGTTAAAAACTCTAGCAAACTTTTGTTGATATCATGGTACTGGGAAGACACAAATTGGAGCTTAAATCCCAACCAAGGATGAGAGGCAATGGTCAACATTCTATTCTTTGAGTTGAGACCCATGAATAACTAACTACATGCTGAGACAAGGCAAACTCGAAATAGACAAGCCCTCACAAAAATGGAAATTCAACCTGATTCCTCCCAGTCCCCCACTGAATCAAGGTTACAGGGTCCTACTCTAACTGCCTTCCAAAAGAAAAATAAATCTTTTATGGAAATAGATAATAACACAAAAGTCTCTACAATTTTTCATAGGTAATACCCATTATTCAATTGAAAATTACTACCATGCCTGGAGACAGGACCAAATGACTGAAAATCAAGAAACAGAAAGAAAATAATAGAAATAGATCCAAAGGCAACCCAGTTATTAGAGTTATCAGAAAAAACTTAAAATTAACTATAGTCAATATTTCTGAGAAAACTGATGACTAGCTGAAGAATAGGATACTGGTATCTTTCAAATAAAAAATCCAATAGAAATTTTTGAATTGAAAAATACAGTATTTTAGATTAATAACTCAATAAATGAGTTTAACAAAATTCGAGCAGAAGAGAGAAATATTGAACTAGAAGATGAGTAAGTGAATAAAAATCCAGATTGAACCATAGAGAGAGAAGAGGATGAAAAATACAGAAAGACTGTAGAATATATGAAATACAAAAAAAAAAAAAAGAAAAAAAAGAAAAAGACCTAATATCTGTGATTGGATTTACAGAAATAGAGAAGAGGGAAATAGGACAGGAACAATATTAGCAGAGATAATGACTGATTATTTCCAAAACCTGATGGAACATATCAATCCATATTCAAGAAGCTCTAAGAACCCAAAAAGACTAAATACAACAGCAACAACAAACACCCCAAAACCCAATCCCAGACACAATGTAGTCAAACTGCTGTAAACTAAAAACAAAAACAAAGGCAATTTAAAAGTAGCTGGAGAAAAAGACTCATCACTTTCAAAGTAACAATTACAAATTGATTGTTTCTCAACAGAAATAACAGAAGTCAAAAGACAATGGGGTCACATCTATAAAAAGCTGAAATAAAATAACTCTCAACCTTAAATTCTATACTGAGTGAAAATATTCTTCAAAAATGAAGGGGAAATCTATTTCTCCTTGTATGTTTTCATACAAACAAAGTCTTAGAGCATTAAGTACCAGCAAAACTACTAATAAATATTTAAAATATGGTTTTCTCTGGGTATACGCCCAGTAGTGGGATTGCTGGGTCATATGGTAATTCTATTTTTAGTTTTTTAAGGAACCTCCATACTGTTCTCCATAGTGGCTGTATCAATTTACATTCCCACCAATAGTGCAGGACAGTTCCCTTTTCTCCACACCCTCTCCAGCATTTGTTGTTTGTAGATTTTCTGATGATGCCCATTCTAACTGGTGTGAAGTCATCCCTCACAAAATGCAGTTTTGATATGCATTTCACTAATAATTAGTGATGTTGAGCAGCTTTTCATGTGCTTCTTGGCCATCTGTATGTCTTCTTTGGAGAAATGCCTATTTAGGTCCTCTGCCCAGTTCATTGCAGCACTATTTACAATAGTCAGGTCATGGAAGCAAGTTAAATCCCCATCGACAGATGAATGGATAAAGAAGATGTGGTACATATATACAGTGGAATATTACTCAGCCATAAAAAGGAACAAAATTGGGTCATTTGTAGAGACGTGGATGGACCTAGAGACTGTCATACAGAGTGAAGTAAGTCAGAAAGAGGAAAACAAATACATATATTAACACATATTTGTGGAATCTAGAAAAATGGTACAGATGAACCAGTTTGCAAGGCAGAAATAGAGACACAGATGTAGAGAACAAATATATGGACACAAGGGGGGAAAGGGCGGGTGTGATGAATTGGGAGATTGGGACTAACATATATACATTAATATATATAATAGATAAATAGTGAGAACCTGCTGTATAGCACAGGGAACTCTGCTTCACTTTGCAGTACAGTAGAAACTAACACAACATTGTAAAAAACTATGCCCCAATAAAAAAAAAAATAAATATTTAAAATAATTTTTCAGGAAGAAGAAATACCCAATAGAAGTCAAAAGAGAAATAAACATACTCACAATTATATGAGTTGGAGATTTTGACTCATTTCTCTCCCTAACTGGTAGAAATAAACTAGATAGAAAATCTTTAAAAACATACAAGACTGAACAACACTATCATCCAAGTGACATAATTGACATCTGTAGAACTTCCACCCAATAACGGAAAACATATTCTTTTCAAGTGTACACAGGACAATCACTAAGACCACACTGAGTGCCATAAAACAAATCTCATTATTTGTAAAATAGTTTAAGTCATACAAAGTATGTTATCTGTCCGCAATGAATTAAAGTAGAAATCAATAACAAAGATATCTGGGAATTGAAGATTAAACAACACACTAATAATTGATGAAATCATGAAGTCTTATGGTATTGGCCAGGCACCCATCATCTTCTAATACTAAGTATAAATTCCTCTTGTTCTTTTCCTGGATAAACTGTAGCCACATTGGCCTCCTTGCTTTTACTCAAATAAGCTACACATTTTTTCTGCCTGAGGCCTTTGCACTGGCTGTTTCCTCTTTCTAGAAAGCTTGTCTTCTCCCATAAATTTGCATGGCTCATTTCCTTGCATCTTATAGGTCCTTGTTCAAATATCACCTTCCCTGAGAAGGTGGCAAGTGAAACCTTCCCTGAGCCATGATTTCCCTGATTAATTTTTCTACCTAGCACCTCCCAGCTAAGTTTTTCCATTTAACTCATATTTATTTTCCCACCTCCACTAAAGTATAAGCTCTATGAGGGCAAGAATTTTGCCTAATTTGCTCACACTGTATTCCTGGAATAATGCCTGGCACATAATGGGGCCAAGCTATATTTGCATACACTATTCCTGCCACCTGGAAGGCTCCTTCTTACCACTCAGTGTTTTAGGTTAAATACCACCTCCTCAGAGAAGTCTTCCCTGACTACATTATTTAAAGTACCCCCATTCCACCCTACTTGTTCTTTCCACCTTTAAGATTTCTTCATGTGCTCATATTTCTCTGAAATTATCTTACTATTTGTTTATTTCTTTGTTGTCAACTTCTTGCTGTTGTAATGCACGTTATACTGTACGCCTTGATCACAGCTGATCCCAGAACCTGAAACAGAACACTGCCTGCTGCATAGTAGGTGCTCAATAAATATTGGATGAATGAATGAATGGGCTTGAGTCCTTTGTGCTTTTCATTGCCTTTGCTGGAATGTTCATATTAACCAACCTCCAAATCTTACTTTATGACTTTTTGCTCTGAATAATGTGACCTGTAGTTTCTATATAAAATATAACCTTGTGTGGTGACCCAGTGTCTTACAGTTTGGTAAAACACTCCAGTCTTAACATAAACAACAAAAACAGTAATAGCAAAATCCTAATTTGAGAATTTTATTCAATTACCCTGGGGTTAATAAAGGTAAGTTCCTCCTGTTCAATCTCCTATTGTTCCTCCTAAAGTCATTCTGCTTCTGAATCTGTCACCTTTCTAAACTGAATGTCCTCAGCAGCAAAAGTGAAATCCTTTAATCTTCCATTTTGGAGCCTATGTTTGAAATGGATTAAAGAGTCAAACAAAATTAGTCTCCAAGTCTTCAATTTTCCAGGCCTACAGGCACTCTCCCTCTCACTCAGAAATGAAGGTGGCTTTGAGCCATCTGTTACTTCCTGTAAAACATTTACCTCAGCTGTCACTGCTGATTGTTCTACTTCTCTTCTTATATAGGAGAAAAAGAAATTTTAAAAGAGAAGGACCCTCTCCCCTCCCCCCAAAAAAAGACATCTCCTGGCCACCTATATGCACAGCTTTGTTTACTGGTCCTCTAGTTTTCTTGGGAGACCTCGCCAACAAGAAGCTCCATTTAGCTGACAACAGCCATTTCTCATTAAACCCCCAATTTAAGCATGACCCAGAGTGGGAAATTGCAAAACAAGAAGCATGCAAATTGCATCAGAGTAATGTTATTAGACATTGTTGTAAAAGACCCTCTATGACGCTGGCTTTGGGATGAGACCTAAATTCTATAGGAGGAGTTTAGGGCTTTGTGTGCAGGGCTCCTGTGGGAACTGGTTCCTCTTCATTGAGTTACATATATCATGGAGAAACATGTGCCTACAGGCAGTAACCCAAGTTCTTTTGGGAACTCTGACTAAAGGTAGAGTAACCATGTACCCTGATATGCCAGCAGGGACAGTCTCATATTATGCCTGTTGTCCCAGGGTAATTATTAGGAGTACCTCCTTTCTCTCTCAAAAGTTTCCCTATTTGTCAGAAACAGTCTCACAGACATAGAGAACAGACTTGTGGTTGCCAAGGGGGAGGAAGGGTCGGGGAGGGAAGGACTGGGAGTTTGGAATTAGTAGATGCAAACTATTATATATGGGATGGATAAACAGCAAGGTCCTACTGTACAGCACAGGGAACTACATTCAATATCCTATGATAAACCATAATGGAAAAGAATATGAAAAAGAATATATATAGGTATAACTGAGTCACTTTGCTGTACAGCAGTAATTAACACAACATTGTAAATCAGCTATATTTCAGTAAAATTTTTTAAAAAAGTATTCCTGTTTGAATAATCGATTCTATCTATGGGCATCCTAACTAAAGATTAATGTGACTGATGAAGCAATAAAAAAAATCCTGTTCACATCTGTGGCAAATTGCAAACTTGTTTGGATGGCAAAAAGAAATCCTGCCAAGTTTCAACAGTGTTCAAGCAAGTGCATCCACTGACTTACTTTGGCTGGCTGGAATCTTGGACAACCCATTTCAGACTGTTTGAATCCAGGCTTCCCAGCTTTGGTGTCTAAAACCTGAAGACAATTAATTCCAGAGAAGCATTTACAATTTGCCTCATGAGCCATCCAGAGAATTGAACTTCATCTTTCTCTTATTTGGCTTGTTCTAGAGCTCTGTGCTGTCTGATGTGGTGGCCACTGGCCATAGATGACTCTCGAGCATTTGAAATGGGCTAGTTCAAACTGAGATGGTTCTAAGTATAAGATGCACAGATGAATTTGAAGACTGTTCCAAAAAAGGGGAAAAATATCTCTTTAATAATTTTAATATTGATTACATATTGAAATAGTGATATTTTAGATATATTGAGTTAAGTAAAATATATTACTAACATTAATTTTACTCATTTTATTTTCACTTTTTTAACATAGCTACTAGAAATTTAACATTATCTATGTGGCTTGCATTGTTTTTCTATTAGACAACACTGATCTAGCCATTTTCATTTTTATCCAAGGAGACCCACTGAACTGGAACTAAGCAAAAGATCTGGCTTAATTTCAGCCTGCTGTTTGGCAATCTTTGTTTTCCTTGGGTCAGGTATTTACTAACACTTCCAGACTTAAATTAGGTAACAAATATTCATCATCCATTTCTATGGGGAGGAACTCAATACATGATAATGAAGTTCTGCTTCCCTAGAGTGACTGATTTAATCTCTCTTAAACAATTATGGGTTTTGCCACAGAAAGCACACTCCTATTTAATCAATAAGGAAAAGACTGCTTCATATGAATTCATCTTGTCAATCATTTTTCCATATTCCCTTACTTAAGTGGATATTACTAACAGCTTTTTTAGGCGATTTGTCTTATTTGCACCTATATTTATATGGGTGGAATGTGAAATACACATATGTTCTATTGGTAAAAGTTGTTGAAATTAACAGGTTGGGTAAGCTGTGAGTGTGAAATATGATTCACAGTCGGTGATTTAGGTGGAATTTAGTGAACTGAAGAGCATAAATAAATAAAAATCTATCTGTGCTGTTTTAAAAATTGGAGACAATTTTTCTAACTTGTTAGAAATCTTTCAGACCAAGAGTGTTGGTGGATTTTTGAACACATTTTTTAAAAATGTAAGAAGTGCAGCACCTTCCATGTTATGGGAAAAATGGATTGATAACAGGGAAGGGCAATGTAAACATTTGGAGGAACACCCTGTAAGGCTGATAAGGGTCTCTGGAGACCTAGGGAATTATTTCTGCTCTTTGGGTCCTAAGACTGTCCCTCCTCCCTATTGATCATCCAGATTGTCCAGTTCATTTCTTAAATATGAGATAATAAGGAAGGTGTGTATAGTGCAGGGTGGCCTACAATTATCTTATGCCAAAGAGAACTTCAATTAATAAATAAAAGTCAAATCTGTAAATGTCTCCTTATATTTGCATTTAAAAAAACCTGTAGCTGTCATTGCCTTTCTATTTGTAAACCTGTTACTGATTCTAACCTGATGTGAGAATTAGTATGACCAATTCTTTCAACTCAGTCCCAAAGCAGCAAGAGTGCTCAGATTCAGTGATAGCAATTTTCATAGCCAGTTAACATCAACATTCTTCTAAAGAACTTTTATTTACTTGGCCGTCTCTCCTTTTCCAGAAATACATTAAATAAAAACAATAAATCTCTGCATAAACAAAGCTGGTGTTAATTCTACCTTTCTGTTAAGTTCTGAGGATCATATACCAACACTGGTTGTAAATTGCTCCAGCCTTTTCAAGCAAAAATGCTCATTTTGTTGTGATATTTTTAGTGTGCAATTAAGCAAGGACACCTGGAACATTATTTCTTTAATTCAATGCGCTTCATTTGGATGAGTGGACATCTATTTCTCATCTCTTTATTTTATAGATGGAAAAACAGAAGTACTCTGGTATTGAAGAATGTATCCAAGCCTCACAATGAATGGATAACAGATTTCTCTAATGGAATCCGGTTGCTATGCTATTTACGCTTCTCTCATGTGTAATACCTTCCACCCCCTGCATTTTAGCAGCTAGTATTTGTAATATATTGTTTTATTTAATTGCTTTTTAAATTTAACTTCTCTATAAAAGATGAACTATTGGTTTAGAATGCAGGAATAACAAAATTCAGCAATGAACGGCTGCTGTCTCTATAAGTAATGGCCATTTTGATAACCTTGATTCAAGATGTGACAAATTTTATCATGAAAGTTTTGCTAAGTTAATTATACTTCATGCTGCAAGCACTGAAAATTAGATTTGCTTATTTACAGTCATTTATTACAGTCAGGCAGTACTGTCATCGAACTTGATTCAGACGGGTTTTCTTGGGTGGGAGGGAGTGGGTTTAGTTGAAAAAGTTTCTATCTTAAAACACACTAGAGTTTTCTATTCTCTGGTTTTGAACATGAAAGGGCTATATCTGCTGCTCCTCCAATGTTTCCTGCATGTACTTGACTTAATTACATCAAGTAATGAAACATGTAACCAGAACAGAAATTTCAAATTAGAAAGGTACAAGAATATCACAGTTAACTGAAGAGACATAACTGTAGCAGTTATATATCAACACATCCTCAGACAGTATAATTTACAGTAAGTGAATTCATATCTTTGAGCCAATGCTCTTAAACAGTCTCAAAGGAATCAAAAGATCACTTTTGTATTAGAAGGACTAAGATCTTGATTGCATGAAAGTGTGTGAAGCCATGTTGCTTCATTGCACACTGGGTATACAGCTCCCTATTTCCATCAGTAAGTATTTGTTCAACACAACGTGCCTGCAAGTGTACTGGGTACTGTACAGAGTGTGCTGGAGATTAGAAGTGGTCAATATCATCTGCGCCTCAGTTTTATCCGATGAAGAAGGCTCATTTACATGACATCAAAGAAATCAGAAACAGACTCAATCCAATACAAAACTAGCTACAAAGATTTCTCTACTTCATATTTATTTTTCAAAGAGATGTGCTTTTTTTGTGAAATCAAAGGTCCTTCTTAATCTGAGCATCCTGTCACTCCAGTCTTCTCCCTCATGGTGTCTTACTTCAAGACCTATGCTCCTGCTGTAATGCTTTCTCAGTCATGCCATGCTTCACCACACATCTGAATCTCTACTTATAACAGCCTTTTAGGTGGGAATTTCTATTACTCTTCCTTCTCTAACTCTGCCTGGTGAATGCCTACTCAGCCTACAACTCAACCTTCAGATAATCCATGAAGGCTTTTGTAAAATACCTTTACTTCCCAAGACTCAAAGAGAATTTACCACTCCCTCTGTATCAGTTTGTTAGGGCTGCCATGACAAAGTACCACAGATGGGGTGGTTTAAACAACATAAGTTGATTGTCTCACAGTTCTGGAGGCTAGAAGTCTGAAATCAAGGTGTTGGCAGTGTTGGTTCCCTCTGAGGGCTATAAAGGATAGATTTGTCCCAGACCTCACTCCTTGGTCTCTAAATGGTTATGTTTTTCCCTTCTCTTCACACTGCCTCCCTCCGTGCATGTCTGTGTCCAAATTTCTTCTGCACAGAAAGATAACAGTCATATTGGATTAGGGCCTGCCCTAATGACCTCACTTTAACTTGATTACCTCTGTAAGGAACCTATCTCCAAATCAGTCACATTTTGAGGTGCTTGAGGTTAAGACTTCACCAAAATTCAGTTTTGGTGTACACAATTCAACCTATAATACCCTCTTTTATTCCTTTCCCCCTATTTATATTGTAATAATTTCTTGCACTAGTGTATTTTTTTTCTGCCTGACATCTTCCATTAGTTCATAATCCTTTACATAGAGGGAACCACATTTGATATTTCTCTGTAGCTTTGACTTAGTATAATTCCTAGCACAAGAGGATGCTTATTAAAGTCAGTTGGTTGGTTTGCTGATGGAATGATGAATAAACATAGACCCAAAATGATAGTAGTAAAGGCTCCCCCTTTTATTTATGGAAAGAACTATAGAAATCAGTGTCTGGAATTCCACATTTACCTTTTTTATAGGTCCATCTTTCTCACCAGACTGAATTTTTTGAGGACAAAAACCATGTTTCATTCTTGATTGTGATAGAAATCATTAATTAGTGGCTTCTTTAATATCCACGCTACTCCTCCTTTTAGAAAATAGAAACTAAATTTTGTTGGGGGAGGTGAGGTGTCTCAGGCTACCCTGGAGATACGTGAGGTTATGTGATGGAGTTTTGGCCAATGAGATATAGGTGGATGTGTACATGGAACTTCCAGGGAAAAAGGAACAGACTCAGCTGGCATGGTTTTTTGCCCTTGCTGTTTCCCTTTTTCCTACCCAGAATGCAGAGGCAATCCTCAGAGGTGAAGCAACCATTCTGTGACAAGGCAAATAGCATATTGTAAGGATGGCTAAGCAAAAGGATTGAAAATATCTTTACTTCACCTCAATCTTGAAAGAAGTTTTCTTAGTATCAGATTCTAAATTGACATTTATATTCCCTCAGCATGAAGAAATTGATGCCATTGTTGCTTTTGAGAAGTTAGCCACAATGATAATTGCTTTTTGTTTGTAGTGTCTTCTTGCTGACTGTTTCTTTAAAATCTCTTTTGTGTGTATTTTGTTTCACTGTGATATGTTTAGATATAAATTTCTCTTGTTTATCATACTTGTGGACTCATTGACATTCTTGAAGAACAGCATTAGTCTTTCAACAGTTAGGGAAAATTCTCAACCATCATCTCTTCAAATATTGCCTTTTTCCCATTATCATGATTATTGTCCTCTAAAACTTTAATGTCTGTAAGGTAATCCTACTTTATCCTCTATGTCTTTAACATCTCTTTCATATTTTCTGTCTCTTGATCTCTCTGGAATGTATTCTGTATAACTTCTTTAGCTCTATCTTCCAATTGACTAATTCTCTTCTTAGCTGTGTCTGTCTTATCTGTTGTTTGTATTGTCTTATTACTTTGAGTTTGTCTATTTATTACTTCTAGAATTCTAGAAATTCTCTAGTGATTCTTTTACAAATATATTTGGTTCTTCTTTTTCAATTCCTTATTCTTATTTATATCCTCAAGCTTTTCCTTTATGTCTCAAAACATTAAATATAGTTTGTCTTTAGTGTCTGATAATTTCAATATATGAAGTCTTTGCAAGTCTGATTCTCCTGTTTATTATTTTTGATGGTTTTCATTCATGATGTCTTGGTTCTTTATGTGTTTTGTGAATTTTGGCTGTAGGCTGATCATTTTTCTTATCACATTATCAGTGGGAATTCTTTGAGGACTGAGTTGAAATCCCTCTAAAAAGAATCAGATTTGTTTTACTTACATAATATGCTTAAAGGCACCACTAACTTGGGTCCACTTTGTATTCTTTACTTGATGTTTTGTGAAACACAAAGACATCACATGAAATAGATTGCAAACCCACATGAAGTCAGGCTTATTGTTTTGAATTTTCAGGAGAGATTACTATCACCCTCTACCCAGCACCCAGAATGAAACAAGTACATTTATTTATTTTCCTCTCTGGATAGTGGTTTTGCTTATTGTTTACTGTTACATTGAAGGTATAGTCCTTTGGATGCCAGCTTTATGCTGGGTGTTTTCTATTGGCTTCAGCTTCTCGTATGGATGTTACTTTTTACTTCCTGGCTCCTGCACCTCAGCAAGCAGTAGCTCCCGCATCTCACCAAGCAGTAGCTCAAGTTTTCCTGGGTTCAATAGAAAACCTCAAAAGGAAAGACAACTTTGTCAGTCTCTTGTTCCACCAGGTTCCTGCATTCTTTTTGCTTTTGACCTCTGAGGATTCTTTCTTTGTGCACCAGTTGATACACGCTATGTTTGCTCCAGAATTCTGGATGTTTCGATTCAAAGTTATCTATCTGCCATGCTACCAGAAACAGAAATAAAAGTAATTGTTTAAATTGGTGAAAACTTCTAAAATAAGCTGAATATTTACCACTAAAAAATTGGGGGTACATATACACTATAAATGTCATGAAGCCATTAAAATTAATATGGTAGATGCACATATACTGACATAGAAATATCTCTAACAAATACTTTGAAATGAAAAAAGCTAGTTGCTCAACAGTATGCATAATATAATTCCATTTTATTTAAATAATAAGAAATGTACATGTTTTCTAAAGACCCATTTTTAATGTAAATGCACAGAAAAATATTTAGATATTTACATACAAAAATTAAAGAATTTTCTATGTATTTTTTTGACTTTTTGTGATAAGAATGTATTTTTGCACTACTTGGGTTTATTTGAAAATAATCACAAGTGGGGGGGCGCCTACAAGATGGTGGAGAAGTAAGAGGTGGAGATCACCTTCCTCCCACCAAATACATCAAAACTACATGTACATGTGGAACCACTCCTACAGAACACCTACTGAACGCTGGCAGAAGACCTCAGACTTCCCAAAAGGCAAGAAACTCCTCAAGTACCTGTGTTGGGCAAAAGGAAAAACAGAGACAAAAGAATAAGGACGGGACCTGCACCTCTGGGAGGGAGCTGTGAAAGAGGAAATGTTTCCAAACATTAGGAAGCCCCTTCACTGGTGGGAATGTGGGGTGGGCAGGGGGGGAGCTTCGGAGCCGCGGAGGACAGCGCAGCAACAGGGGTGCGGAGGGCAAAGCGGGGAGATTCCCGCACAGAGGATCGGTGCCGACCGGCACTCACCAGCCCGAGAGGCTTGTCTGATCACCCACTGGAGTGGGTGGAAGCTGGGAGCTGAGGCTCAGGCTTTGGAGTTCAGATCCCAGGGAGGGGATTGGGGTTGGCTGCGTGAACACAGCTGGAAGGGGGCTAGTGTGCCCCAGCTAGCCGGGAGGGAGTCTGGGAAAAACTCTGGACCTTCCTAAGAGGCAAGAGACCATTGTTTCAGAGTGCGCAAGGGGTAGGGATTCAGAACACCACCTAAACGAGCTCCAGAGAAGGGTGGACACCAGTGACCGGCATGAAGTGCTAAGGCTGCTGCTCCAGCCACCAAGAAGCCTGTGTGTAAGCACTATCCACTCCTCCCCTCCCAGGAGCCTGTGCAGCCCACCACTGCCAGGGTCCCGGGATCCAGGGACAACTTCCTTGGGAGAACACACAGTGGGCCTCAGGCTGTTGCAACGTCACACTGGCCTCTGCCTCTGCAGGCTCACCTCACATTCCATACGCCTCCTTCTCCCTGGCCTGAGTGAGCCAGAACACCCTAATCAGCTGCTCCTTTAACCCCGTCCTGTCTGGAAGGACAACAGATGCCCTCAGTCGACCTACACACAGAGGCGGGGCCAAATCCAAAGCTGAACCCCAGGAGCTGTGAGAACAAAGAAGAGAAAGGGAAATCTCTCCCAGCAGCCTCAGGAGCAGCAGGTTAAATCTCCACAATCCACTTGAAGTACCCTGTATCTGTGGAATACCTGAATAGACAACGAATCATCCCAAAATTGAGGCGGTGGATTTTGGGAACAACTGTAGACTTGGAGTTTGCTTTCTGCAAATAATATGTTTCTGGTTTTATGTTTATCTTAGTTTAGTATTTAGAGCTTATTATCATTGGTAGATTTGTTTATTGATTTAGTTGTTCTCTTCCCTTTTTTAATTTATATATATATATATTTTTTTTTTTTTTCCTTTTTCTCTTTTTGTGAGTGTGTATGTGTATGCTTCTTTGTGTGATTTTGTATGTATAGCTTTGCTTTTGCCATTTGTCCTGGGGTTCTGAATGTCCTTTTTCTTTTTAGTATACTTTTTAGCACTTGTTATCATTGCAGGATTTGCTTTTTGGCTTGGTTGCTCTCTTCTTTCTTTTTATCTCTTTTTCTAATTACATTTTATTGTTTTATTTTTAATAATTTTTTCTATTTTAATAACTTTATTTTACTTATTTTTTCTTCCTTTCCTTTTCTCCCTTTTCTTCTGAGCCGTGTGGCTGACAGGGTCTTGGTGCTCTGGCCGGGTGTCAGGCCTGAGCCTCTGAGGTGGGAGAGCTGAGTTCAGGACATTGGTACACCAGAGAATTCCCAGCCTCATGTAATACCAAATGATGAAAGCTCTCCCAGAGATCTCCATCTCAACCCTAAGACCCAGCTCCACTCAATTAATGCAAGCTACAGTGCTGGACACCCTATGCCAAACAATTAGCAAGACAGGAACACAAAGCCACCCATTACTAGAGAGGCTGCCTAAAATCATAATAAGTTCACAGACACCCCAAAACACACTAATGGACGTGGTCCTGCCCACCAGAAAGACAAGATCTAGCCTCATCCACCAGAACACAGGCACCAGTCCCCTCCACCAGGAAGCCTACACAACCCACTGAACCAACATTACCCACTGGGGAGAGACAGCAAAAACAACGGGAACTACGAACAAGCAGCCTGCAAAACGGAGACCCCAAACACAGTAAGTTAAGCAAAATGAGAAGACAGAGAAATACACAGCAGATGAAGGAGCAAGGTAAAAACCCACTAGGCCAAACAAATGAAGAGGAAATAAGCAGTCTACCTGAAAAAGAATTCTGAGTAATGATAGTAAAATTGATCTAAAATATTGGAAATAGAATGGAGAAAATACAAGAAACATTAATCAAGGATCTAGAAGACCTAAAGAGCAAACAAACAACCATGAACAACACAATAAATGAAATTAAAAATTCTCTAGAAGGAATCAATAGCAGAATAACTGAGGCAGAAGAATGGATAAGTGACCTGGAAGATAAAATAGTGGAAATAACTACAGCAGAGCAGAAGAAGAAAAAAAAAAAAAAACATGAAAAGAATTAAGGACAATCTCAGAGACCTCTGGGACAACATAAAATGCACCAACATTCGAATTGTAGGTGTCCCAGAGGAAGAAGAGGAAAAAAAAGGGACTGAGAAAATATTCAAAGAGATTACAGTTGAAAACTTCCCTAATATGGGTAAGGAAATAGTCAATAAAGTCCAGGAAGTGCAGAGAGTCCCATACAGGATAAATTCAAGGAGAAACATGCCAAGACACATATGAATCAAACTATCAAAAATTAAATACAAAGAAAATATATTAAAAGCAACAATTAAGATACAAGGGAATCCCCATAAGGTTAACAGCTGATCTTTCAGCAGAAACTCTGCAAGCCAGAAGGAAGTGGCAGGACATATTTAAAGTGATGAAAGGGAAAAACCTACAACCAAGATTACTCTACACAGCAAGGATGTCTTTCAGATTCGATGGAGAAATTAAAACCTTTACAGATAAGCAAAAGCTAAGAGAATTCAGCACCACCAAACTAGCTCTACAACAAATGCTAAAGGAACTTCTCTAGGCAAGAAATGCAAGAGAAGGAAAAGACCTACAAAAACAAGCCCAAAACAATTAAGAAAATGGTTATAGGAACATACATATCAATAACTACCTTAAATGTAAATGGATTAAATGCCCCAACCAGAAGACATAGACTGGCTGAATGGATACAAAAACAAGATCCGTACATATGCTGTCTACAAGAGACACACTTCAGACCTAGGGAAACATACAGACTGAAAGTGAGGGGATGGAAAAAGATATTCCATGCAAATGGAAATCAAAAGAAAGCTGGAGTAACAATTCTCATATCAGACAAAATAGACTTTAAAGACTATTACAAGGAACAAAGAAGGACACTACATAATGATCAAGGATCAATCCAACAAGAAGATGGTAAAATTTTATGTACCCAACATAGGAGCACCTCAATACATAAGGCAAATGCTAACAGCCATGAAAGGGGAAATCTACAGTAACACAATAATAGTAGGGGACTTTAAGAGCCCAGTTTCACCAATGGACAGATCATCCAAAATGAAAATGAATAAGGAAACACAAGCTTTAAATGACACATTAAATAAAGTGGACTAATTTTTCTTTATAGAACATTCCATCCAAAAAGAGCAGATTAAACTTTCTTCTCAAGTGCTCATGGAACTTTCTCCAGGATAGATCATATCTTGGGTCACAAATCAGGCCTTGGTAAATTTAAGAAAATTGAAATCATGTCACATGTCTTTTCTGACCACAATGCTGTAAGACTAGATACCAATTACAGGAAAAAATCTGTAAAAAATACAAACACATGGAGGCTAAATGATACACTACTAAATAACCAAGAGAACACTGAAGAAATCAAAGAGGAATAAAAAAATACATAGGTGTTCATTGCAACTCTGTTTACAATAGCCAAGACATGGAAGCAATCTAAGTGTCCAACAGATGTATAGATAAAGAAGATGTGGCACATATATACAATGGAATATTACTCATCCATAAAAAGAAATGAAATTGAGTTATTTGTAGTGAGGTGGATGGACCTAGAGTCTGTCATACAGCGTCATACAGCGTGAAGTAAGTCAGAAAGAGAAAAACAAATACTGCATGCTAACACAAATATATGGAATCTAAAAAAAAAACAGTTATGAAGAACCTAGGGGCAGGATAGGAATAAAGACGCAGACATAGAGAATGGACTTGAGGACATGGGGAGGGGGAATGGTAAGTTGGGACGAAGTGAGAGAGTGGCATGGACATATATACACTACCAAATGTAAAATACATAGCTAGTGGCAAGTAGCTATGTAGCACAGGGAGATCAGCTCAGTGCTTTGTGACCACCTAGAGAGGTGGGATAGGGAGGGTGTGAGGGAGACACAAGAGGGAGGAGGTATGGGGATATATGTATAGCTGATTCACTTTGTTATAAAGTAGAAACTAACACACCATTGTAAAGCAATTATACTCCAATAATGATGTTTAAAAAAGAAAGAAAAGAAACACAAGTTTAAAGGAATAAATTAAGACATATAAAGCACTTACTATAGCACCTGACACATCATAAAAACTTAATAAATTTTCACTTAAAAGTAAATTTATTGATGGGGTATAGCAGGATACGATGGTGATTTGTGATTTATTACAAATCAGTTGCAGACCTTGAGTTGGAAACTTTATCTTTTGAATAAAAGTACTGATCTACTCTCAAGCTATAATTTATAGATCAGTTGCTTCACTTACAGCTTCCAGATATTCCGAAAAATGAGTATTAAAATGTGCTCTGTGATCAAATGAATTTTAAAAGTTCTGGGTTATACAAAGTATAATAGTTTAGCTTTGTTTTTTTAACAGAATGAGCTGTCAGAGCTGTAAAATTCTATTATGCATCGTGAATTTCAAAGAGGGAATTCCTGTATGAAACACTTCCCAATTTTACTGAACTCCAGAATGCCTTCTCTGAAGCACCTCCAAGGGCTTCTCTTCTGTGAAATGCCTTTTAGGAAATACTTCACTAGCCCATAACATAGATAAGAAATATCACAATATCCATTTACTGACTCTGAACACATTGTGAGGTTTTACAGCCAGTTTGTCATGGTGTTTAATGGATAGTGCAGTCTCTTTGTGCTTTAATTTGTCTAGAACAGATTCCAAGAATAAACACTAACTTGTTTTGTAATGGAAGGAAAGAGACCTTCCCTGTCTATGCCCCATTCTTCTTTGGATTAGCATTGGTTAATGGATGGAAAATATGATGCATCAGAGCCATTACTCGGCATCAAATTACCTAAGCCAAACAACAAAGAGCAGCCATGGAAAATAAGAGGAGAGAAGAACAAGACCCCTGATGTCCTTGTTTCTGTTGACTGTTACCACAACCAAGGACCCTGCTGATGGGGAAAAAATACACTACCATCTATAACTGGAAGAGAAAGTATTTGTTGCACATGCTTGGACTGCATGAAGTCAGAAGATATAAAAACAAAATATGTAATTGCTTAGCTGTAAACTATTAATAATGAATGTAAACATGCTAAATATCTCCTTTCTCCACCTTTCACGTCTGCCAGTTGCACCACATTGACAAACAGCTATTGTCTTGGCATTCTTCATCCCTTTGAAAATGTGCCCTTCAATTTGTAAACTTGTTCTCACAGCACCAACTAATCAAAGGACAGGCATGGAAGAGGAAAGAGACTTGTGACTTAAACAGAAAGGAACTGCTTGCACTTGTAATGTCAGGGGTTAGCATGGTTTTGCTCCTACAGTGTGCTAACTGGGCTTGACTTAGATTATGTGGCAAGCAGAGACCCCTTACCTCTATGAGATGCCTGCAAACCAGAGAACCCTCCGTGAGACATAATATTTTAAAAAGGCTTCTAGAAGGAGAAGATCTTTTTGGTGACATCAAAAGTGCTTACTTCTAATCCATGAAGAAGTTGAATCGAATAGAAGCTTTTTCACTGCATGAAATTATACCATGACTTTTTCCTTCTCAGTTGTGAAAATGCAGTAACTTGATGATGTGGATTTTTTAACTCTTTAAGCATGGAAGTGCTAACAAAATTCAGTGTTTCCTGACCTTTGCTTCTGAGTGGATGTGATGTAACAAGGGCACTGGTAAGGACGTATATGGGTTACTGTCTGTGTCCAGGAAATTCTTGGCTCTGGTAAAGCTGAATTTGATCATTCAATTATTAACAAGTGACAATGCCTGGAATACGTCTTCAACTGTCCATATTTGTTAAAATTTTTCATCCCTGTTCTCTTGCTACTCGTGAAAGTGACAGTGAAAAATAGCTGTCCATTAACATGAAAGCAAAATGTTATGCAGTAATGATGCTTGAAGCTTCCTGCAGTGCTGGAATTTTTAGAAATCATTAATAATAAATTACCAGCAATGACATGAGCAACTGATAGGTCTTCTCTTTGGTAGGTAAAACTCTCCTTTATAAAATGATAATACACTAGGTCAATATGTCACAGCCTTCAGCAATTTTCTTAAAGTTACTTTAACTCCAGTGTCACCAACGGTAAATTCATTTTACATATAGAAAAACGGAGGCTATTCTATCAAATGATTGTTCAGAGTGAATCAGAGTATTTCAGCTAAGATCACCAGCTTAGCTCCAGATTTAATTAAGGCCTCTGGCATAGTTACTGATATGACAGGCACAAGTCAAAGTCATTGGTTAATGAGCTGGGGTTGGAGTAGAGATGGGGTTCCATTAGTAACAAACTCTGGGTCATTTGTTTCATCCATCAAATTCAAGAACAAGCAACATGATAAATTATTAAAAGGTAGACTTCACCCATATTTCTCAATATGTGATTGGGAACCACATGGGGAGTAAGCAAGTGTTATCTTAGAGGAAAGGAAATAAACACAAAGTTTGAGAATGTGAAAGCAAAACATTCTAGCCCAAGGTCCTTGCTTATCAGTTCAAGAGCTTCATACTCTGTGTGCAGAAGAGGTCCAAAGCAAGGGGCAAGTTCAGACATGCGCTGAGACGCTTCCCTCCTCTCATGTCCCTCAGTTCCACTCAGCCACAAGAACCTGGTGGCTTCTTTCTAATTACAGGGTCTGCAGGAATCCAAAATGGAAATAAAATGGCCCAAGCACATCCAAAGCCCAGAACCCATTGAGAGGGACTTCCTGTAGGATAGTTCTTCCCAGTGCTATCATTTGAGACTTTCTCTTTGTAATATTTCAAATCATTCCCTTAGAATAAAGACTAGCTCAAGCGCTTGGTTCTTTGAATAAAATTCACAAGAAGATGAATTCTGAGATACTAATCACGTGACTTTTACCAGGTCACTTCCCCTCTGGGTCTTTGTTTACCTATGGGTAATGAGAGGTGGGGAGTATTAAAACCAGGATCCCAAATCACAGCCCTCCAGAGAGCTCTGGATGACCTGACGGCTTAAGATCCTCCCCACTTCAAAATTCTGTGGTGTTTTGCATTAGGCAGCATTGGTATTAAGCAAAGTCATGGCTCTTTGGCCCAGTTCTAGGCTACATATATATAACCTTTTATTTTATAATTTCCTAAGATGATAATCTTCAAACAAATCAGAAATACGGAAAATCACATAAAAGAACAAGTTGCTGAATATCTACCACCTGAACATCTATCACCTTTCCTCCTTTGACAATTAAATTATGTTCATAGCTTGTGAAACAGCTATAAATCATCTATCTCCTTCTTCATACATTTACAAAACTCAGGATTCTATTACAAGTAAGGAATTGCCAACTATTGAAACTGTAGGCAAACTCAATGCTTGGAGCAAAATTTTAAAATTTAAGCTGTCAAAGAACAACACATAATTTAATCGTCATAAAGTCTACATACCTCATTCCAATCAGATATCATAACCAAATTTCTTATCAGATATCAATAGATAGAAAGCCAATTTCTTCTTTTAAGTCCCAGCAGAACTAAAGGATATATGCAAGCAGAAGAAAGAAAAAAAATGTGTTGAAGAAAAGGCCCAATACATCCTCATAATATTACTGGTCAATGAGGGACAGAGAGAGAGAGAGAGAGAGAGAGTCATGACTACATATTCCCTTTCTCTGGATGTGAACTGACTTTGCACAGGCTGACTTTGCACATTTTCACTGTGTGCTTTCTCATGGAAAGGATTTCAAGACAACTTGCCACCAGGATCTCAACCACCCTGGAGCAAGGGAAATGGCACCTCCCATCTCAGAGCTCTAATAGGAAATTGCTTTGAAAGAGTTGATTGGCTTCTTTCACATGACACCTGATTCATATCCTTGACAGATTTAACTTTCAATGAAGGGAGAGCTCATTAGTGTTTCTCTGAAATGGCTCTGTGTATTAGAGCCAATTCTTCTAAACTTGGCTTGCTCATCCTTGCACAGCATCTTCAAGAAAAGCAATCCTGGCATATTAGGTGGCCTTTGTTAGCCAGAGCCAGGAAAGTTCCCTGACACATTCGGACTCTAACTGGGGTCAGTGTCTGACATCCTGCAAGCACTCCTGGGGAATCTTCACAAATTTCCCATCTTCTCTCTTGTTTGCATTACTCTCCAGGAAGGTTCAAATTAGGCAAGCACCAATATTTGGATGCAGTGACATGATAAATAACTACAGTCTGAGCTTGTGATTGTATTTTTGAAGTGTTAGACTGGAGGAGGTAAGAAAAATAAATAAAACAAACCAAACACCACAAAGAATAATCAATTAAGAATATGGAAAAGACATTCTATAGAACAAACTCTTAAAGAAAAAATCCTCCATCTAAATATGTCCAAAACTGAATTTATAATTTTCCCTCTAAAACCTGGCCTTCTATCTGTTTCTTGTCTCAGAGAATGTCATCACTGTCAGACCCACTTGCACAAGTAAGAACCTGAAAAGACACCCTTGATGTCTCCCTTGCCCTCAGTCACCATGTAAAATCCTTCTCCAAGTTCTGTTGATTTCTATTTTTTACTTTCTTTTTGAATTTTATTTATTTATTTATTTAATACAGCAAGTTCTTATTACTTATCTATTTTATACATATTAGTGTATACATGTCAATCCCAATCTCCCAATTCATCCCACCACCACCCCCACACCCCCCTCTTTCCCCACTTGGTGTCCATATGTTTGTTCTCTACATCTGTGTCTCTATTTCTGCCTTGCACACTGGTTCATCTGCAACATTTTTCTAGATTCCACATATATGCGTTAATATACGACACTTGTTTTTCTCTTTCTGACTTACTTCACTCTGTATGACAATCTCTGGTCCATCCACGTCTCTATAAATGACCCAATTTTGTTCCTTTTTATGGCTGAGCAATATTCCATTGTATATATGTACCACATCTTATTTATCCATTCGCCTCTCCATGGACATTTAGGTTGCTTCCATGACCTGGTTATTGTAAATAGTGCTGCAATGAACATTGGGGTGCATGTGTCTTTTTGAATTATAGTTTTCTCTGGGTATATGACCAATAGTGGGATTGCTGGGTCATATGGTAATTCTATTTTTAGTTTTTTAAGGAACCTCCATACTGTTCTCCATAGTGGCTGTATCAATTTACATTCCCAAGAACAGTGCAAAAGGATTCCCTTTTCTCCACATCCTCTCCAGCATTAATTGGTTGTAGGTTTTCTGATGATGCCCATTTTAACTGGTGTGAATTGTACATTTGTTATGCATTTCTCTAATAATTAGTGATGTTGAGAATCTTTTCATGTACCTCTTGGCCATCTGAATGTCTTCTTTGGAGAAATGTCTATATAGGTCTTCTGCCCATTTTTGGATTGGGTTGTTTGTTTTTTTAATATTGAGCTGCATGAGCTGTTTATATATTTTGGAGATTAATCCTTTATCCATTGATTCATTTGCAAATATTTTCTCCTATTCTCAGGGTTGTCTTCTTGTCTTGTTTATGGTTTCCTTTGCTGTGCAAAAGCTTTTAAGTTTCATTAGGTCACATTTGTTTATTTCTGTTTTCATTCCCATTACTGTAGGAGGTCACAGCAAAAAAGATCTTGCTGTGATTTATGTCAAAGGGTGTCCTTCCAAGGTTTTCCTCTAAGAGTTTTACAGTGTCTGGTCTTACATTTAGGTCTTTAATCCATTTTGAGTATATTTTTGTGTATGGTGTTAAGGCATGTTCTAATTTCATTCTTTTACATGTAGCTGTCCAGTTTTCCCAGCACCATTTATTGAAGAGACTGTCTTTTCTCCATTGTATATGCTTGCCTCCTTTCTCATAGATTAGTTGACCATAGGTGTGTGTGTTTATCACTGGGTTTTCTATACTGTATTTCTGTTTTTGTGCCAATACCATATTGTATTGATGACTGTAGCTTTGTATAATAGTCTGAAGTCAGGGAGTCTGATTCCTCCAGCTCTGTTTTTATCCCTCAAGATTGCTTTGGCTATTTGGGGTCTTTTGTGTCTCCATACACATTTTAAGATTTTTTTGTTCTAGTTCTGTAAAAAATGTCACTGTTAATTTTTCTTTGTTTGTTTGTTTTTTTTGTTTGTTTGTTTTTGCAGTACGCGGGCCTCTCACTGTTGTGGCCTCTCCCGTTGCGGAGCACAAGCTCCGGACGCGCAGCCTCAGCGGCCATGGCTCGCGGGCCCAGCCGCTCCGCGGCATGTGGGATCCTCCCGGACCGGGGCACGAACCCGTGTCCCCTGCATCGGCAGGCGGACTCCCAACCACTGCGCCACCAGGGAAGCCCGTCACTGTTAATTTGATAGGGATTGCATTGAATCTTTAGATTGCTTTGGGTAGTACAGTCATTTTCACAATATTGATTCTTCCAATCCAAGAACATGGTATATCTCTCCATCTGTTTGTGTCAACTTTGATTTCTTTCATCAGTGTCTTATAGTTTTCTGTCTTTTACTTCCTTAGGTAGGTTTATTCCTAGGTATTTTATTCTTTTTGTAGCAATGGTGAATGGGTTTCCTTAATTTCTCTTTCTGATATTTTGTTGTTAGTGTGTATGGATGCAAGAGATTTCTGTGCATGAATTTTGTATCCTGCAAATTTACCAAATTCATTGATTAGCTCTAGTAGATTGCTGGTGGCATCTTTTTGGATTCTCTATGTGTAGTATTGTGTCATTTGCAAACAGTGACAGTTTTACTTCTTCTTTTCCAATTTGTATTCCTTTTATTTCCTTTTCTTCTCTGATTGCCATGCTAGGACTTCCAAAATTATGTTGAATAATAGTGGTCGGAGTGGACATCCTTGTCTTCTTTCTCATCTTAGAGGAAATGGTTTCAGTTTTTCACCATTGAGAATGATGTTTGCTGTGGGCTTGTTGTATATGGCCTTTATTATGTTGAGGTAGTTTCCCTCTATGCCCACTATCTGGAGAGTTTTTATCATAAATGGGTGTTGAATTTTGTCAGAAGATTTTTCTGCATCTATTGAGATGATCATATGGTTTTTATTCTTCAATTTGATAATATGGTGTATCACATTGATTGATTTGTGTATATTGAAGAATCCTTGCATCCCCGGGATAAATCCCACTTGATTATGGTGTATGATCCTTTTAATGTGTTGTTGGATTCTGTTTGCTAGTATTTTGCTGAGGATTTTTGCATCTCTATTCATCAGTGATATTGGTCTGTAAATTTCTTTTTTTGTAGTATCTTTGTCTGGTTTTGGTATCAGGGTGATGGTGGCCTCATAGAATGCGTTTGGGAGTGCTCCTTCCTCTGCAATTTTTGGAAGAGTTTGAGAAGGTTGGGTGTTAGCTCTTCTCTAAATGTTTGATAGAATTCTCCTGTGAAGCCATCTGGTCCTGGACTTTGGTTTGTTGGAAGATTTTTAGTCACAGTTTCAATTTCATTGCTTGTGATTGGTCTGTTCATATTTTCTATTTCTCCCTGGCTCAGTCTTGGAAGGTTATAGCTTTCTAAGAATTTGTCCATTTCTTCTAGGTTGTCCATTTTATTGGCATAGAGTTGCTTGTAGTAGTCTCTTAGGATGCTTTGTATTTCGGCGGTGTCTGTTGTAACTTCTCCTTTATCATTTCTAATTTTATTGATTTGAGTCCTGTCCCTCTTTTCCTTGATGAGTCTAGCTAAATGTTTATTAATTTTGTTTATCTTCTCAAAGAAATAGCTTTTAGTTTTATTGATCTTTGCTGTTGTTTTCTTTGTTTCTATTTCATTTATTTCTGCTCTGATCTTTATGATTTCTTTCCTTCTGCTAACTTTGGGTCTTGTTTGTTCTTCTTTCTCTAGTTCCTTTAGGTGTAAGGTTAGGTTGTTTATTTGAGATTTTTCTTGTTTCGTGAAGTAGGCTTGTATAGCTATAAACTTCCGTCTTAGAACTGCTTTTGCTGCATCCCATAGGTTTTGGATCGTCATGTTTTCATTGTCATTTGTCTCCAGGTATTTTTTGATTTCCTGTTTGATTTCTTCAGTGTTCTCTTGGTTATTTAGTAATGTATTGTTTAACCTCCATGTGTTTGTGTTTTTACGTTTTTTCCCCCTGTAATTTATTTCTAATCTCATAGCATTGTGGTCAGAAAAGATGCTTGATATGATTTCAGTTTTCTTAAAATTACTGGCGCTTGATTTGTGACCCAAGATGTGATCTATCCTGGAGAATGTTCTGTGTGTACTTGAGAAGAAAGTGTAATCTGCTCTTTTCAGATGGAATGTCCTATAAATATCAGTTAAATCTATCTTGTCTATTGTGTCATTTAAAGCTTGTGTTTCATTATTAATTTTCTGTCTGTTTGATATGTCCATTTGTGTAAGTGAGGTGTTAAAGACCCCCACTATTATTGTGTTACTGTCTATTTCCTCTTATTATAGCTGTTAGCATTTGCCTTATGTATTGAGGTGCTCCTATGTTAGGTGCATATATACTATAATTGTTATATCTTCTTCTTGGATTGATCCCTTGATCATTATGTAGTGTTCTTCCTTGTCTCTTGTAACTTTCTTTATTTTAAAGTCTATTTTATCTGATATGAGTATTGCTACTCCAGCTTTCTTTTGATTTCCATTTGCATGGAATATCTTTTTCCATCCCCTCACTTTCAGTCTGTATGTGTTCCTAGATCTGAAGTGGGTGTCTTGTATACAGCATATCGATGGGTCTTGTTTTTGAATCCATTCAGTGAGCCTGTGTCTTTTGGTTGGTGCATTTAATCCATTCACATTTATGGTAATTGTCGATATATATGTTCCTATTACCATTTTCTTAATTGTTATGGGTTTGTTTTTGTTGGTCCTTTTCTTCTCTTGTGTTTTCCACTTAGAGAAGTTCCTTTAGCATTTGTTGTAGAGCTGGTTTGGTGGTGCTGAATTCTCTTAGCTCTTGCTTGTCTGTAAAGCTTTTGATTTCTCTGTCAAATCTGAATGAGATCCTTGCTGAGTAGAGTAATCTTGGTTGTAGATTCTTCCTTTTCATCACTTTAAATATGTCCAGCCACTTCCTTCTGGCTTGTAGAGTTTCTGCTGAGAAATCAGCTGTTAACCTTATGGGAGTTCCCTTGTATGTTATCTGTCTTTTTTCCCTTGTTGCTTTTAATAATTTTTCTTTGTCTTTAAGTTTTGTCAATTTGATTACTACTTCACTTGGCATGTTTCTCCTTGGGTTTATCCTGCCTGGGACTCTGTGCTTCCTGGACTTGGATGGCTATTTCCTTTCCCATGTTAGGGAAATCTTTAACTATAATCTCTTCAAATATTTTCTCAGGTCCTTTCTCTTTCTCTTCTTCTGGGAACCCTATAATGCAAATGTTGGTGCGTTTAATGTTGTCCCAGAGGTCTCTTAGGCTGTCTTCATTTCTTTTCATTCTTTTTTCTTTATTCTGTTCCACGGCAGTGTATTCCACCATTTTGTCTTCCAGGTCACTTATCTGTTCTTCTGCCTCAGTTATTCTGCTATTGATTCCTTCTAGTGTGGTTTTCATTTCAGTGATTGTATTGTTCATCTCTGTTTGTTTGTTCTTTAATTCTTCTAGGTCTTTGTTAAACATTTCTTGCATCTTCTCGATCTTTGCCTCCATTCTTTTTCCGAGGTCCTGGATCATCTTCACTATCATTATTCTGAATTCTTTTTCTGGAAGGTTGCCTATCTCCACTTCATTTAGTTGTTTTTCTGGGGTTTTATCTTGTTCCTTCATCTGGTACATAACACTCTGCCTTTTCAATTTGTCTGTCTTTCTGTGAATGTGGTTTTCATTCCATAGGCTTCAGGATTGTCGTCCTTTTTGCTTGTACTGTCTGCCCTCTGGTGGATCAGTCCTATTGACTTTAACATGATCTTCAGCGTCTCTTGAATGTGACTCCTCTCCTCCACTGTCTTCACCAACAACCCTGCTCTGGTTAAAAACTGCTGGGTTGTTTGGCTTCCTCTGACTCTACCTTCTCCAGTCCATTCTCATGCCACAGCTAGGATAATCTTTTCCAAATATAAATCGAATAACAATATAAACCTGCTTTAACACTCTTTTCTTTGTTTTTTATTGAAGTATAGTTGATTTACAGTGTTTGAGGTGTACAACAAAGTGATTGTTTACATATATATATTCTTTTCTGGATTCTTTTTCATTATAGGTTATTACAAGATATTGAATATAGTTCCCTGTGCTATACAGTAGGTCCTTGTTGTTTATCTATTTTATATATAATAGTGTGTATCTGTTGATCTCATATTCTTAATTTACCCCTCCACCCACCTTTCCCCTTTGGTAACCATAAGTTTGTTTTCTATGTATGTGAGTCTATTTTTGTTTTGTAAATAAGTTCATTTGTATGATTTTTTATATTTCATGTATAAGTGATATCATATGATATTTGTCTTTGTCTGACTTACTTCAGTTAGTATGATAATCTCTAGGTCCATCCATGTTGCTGCAAATGGCATTATTCCATTCTTTTTTTTATGACTGAGCAATATTTCCTTATATATATACCACATCTTCTTTATTTATTCATCTGTTGATGGACACTTAGGGTGCATCCATGTCTTGGCTAATGTAAATAGTGCTCCTTTGAACACTGGGGTGCATGTATCTCTACGAATTAGCTTTCATCTTTTCCAGATATGTGCCCAGGAGTAGACTGCTGGATCATATGGTAACTCTGTTTTTAGTTTTTTAAGCAACTTTCATACTGTTTTTCATAGTGGCTGCACTAGTTTCCATTCCTACCAACAGTGCAGGAGGGTTCCCTTTTCTCCACACCCTGCTTCACTCTTGATTGCCTCTCTGGATAAATCCCAAGATCCTTAACACAATCCAGAAAGTTCTCAGTGTTCTGGCTTTGCCCTCTTCTCCAGCTTGATCTGAACTATTTTCCTTCATACACTGTGCTTTGGTCACTCTGACCTCCTTCCAGTTCCTCAAAGTCCAGTTTCCTCCTACTGCAGGATCTTTGCAGATGCCATGAAGCCCAATGTATAGTGCTCTTTGCTCTATGTTTCCACTCCCACTCTTTTAATTAACCTTATTGTCTTTCAGATCTGAGATCTTTCAGGTCTGAGATCAAGTTTCACTTTCTCAGAAAACCCTTTCTTGATTCCCTCAACCAGGGTCATCTTCATTGTCATAAAACTGTCTTCCTTCCCTTCAGAACACTCAGCTAACTAGCAATTTTATTTTCATTCATGTGCTTATTCGATTATTATCTGTTTCCTTTACTCTAATGCAAGTTCAATATAGGCTGAGACAATGTCTGATTTTTCTCACTATTGCATTTTTTGTTTTATCAGTTTCAGTGAGAAATATGTTTAAAGCTCCCACTGTGACTGTGGATTTGCCTATTTCTCCTTTAATTCTATCACTTTTCCTTCATATATTCTGAAGCTACACTATTAAACACTACAAATGTAAATCCTAGTGGATTGACATTTATCATTTTTTACAGGGTCCCTTTTTGTCTTACAATTTCCTTTTTTGATACTAATATAACTATGCCAGCTTCCTTATGGTTATGGTTTGTATGGTGTATCTTTCTTCATTCTTTTGGTTTTATTCTTTTTGTATCCTTGTATTTAATATGCTTCTCTTATAAGCGTTATACTATTGGGTCTTGATATTTTAATACAGTCTGACAATATAAATTTTAACAATTGTTTACATTTAAGATAATTGCTGAAACACTTAGGTTTAGATTTTCGATCTTACTATGGTTTTTTTCAGTTTATCCCATTCATTCTATGTCCCTTATTTTTTCTCCTTATCGTCTTTTGGGTCAGTCAAGTAGGTTTTACAACTCCATTTTTTCACATATTGGCAATTATGTAATCTTTTGGCATTCTTTCAGAGTCTATTTAGAGATTCAACATGAATCTTGGATTTATTAAAGTATAATATAAAGTAGTATTTTAAAAATCATTTCCTGTGCAATGAAAGTTAAATGCTTTGACTTTACTTATTATCTTCTTTCTAACTTTCATGTTATCACTGTCATGTATTTTAATTCTCAATATATTTAAAACCCCATACATTATTCATATTGTTTTATAGATTCAATATTATTTAGATTTACATATATATATATATATATATATATATAAAATCTTTTCATTACTACTTATTCTATATTGTAACTTTTTTTTACTGTCACTTAGCATCACTTTTCCTCTGCCTAAAAACCTCCCTTGTGTATTTCCTCCCTGAAGGTGTTGGTGACAAATCCTTCCAGAAAATACAATGTTCAAGTCTCTGGATCCAGCTAAAAATCTTTAAGAAAAACAGAGAAGAGAGGGACTTATTGAGCTGTACCATAATTATGAGATTAACAGAATCCAGGCTTTGGGAAATTCTATAGGTCTGGGGTCCCCAACCCCCAGGACATGGGCTGGTACCAGTCCACATCCTGTTAGGAACCAGGCCGCACAGCAGGAGGTGAGTGGCAGGTGAGCATGTGAAGCTTCATCTGCCTCTCCCCATTGCTCCCCATCACTTGCATTGCCATCTGAAGTATCGTTCACTTTACTGCCTGAAACTTCCCCACCCCCATCCATGGAAAAACTGTCTTCCATGAAACTGGTCACTGGTGCCAAAAAGGTTGGGGACCGCTGCTATGGGTCAAACAGCCCTCTTCAACAGATAAAGTCCCTACAGAAGAAAGGAATGGAGGAGCTCCACCAGATAAAAAAAGACTTATGTGCCACATCAAACATTTTTTTAGTGGGCCAGAATAAACTAAACTCTCTAGGGAGGCATATTTGGATAATAAAACTATAAACCCAAGAACAAGATAACAATAAAAGTATGATAAAAGGATAAGCCTTGCTCTCAGGGAAGGCAGTGCATAGTGATTGGGACAGCACACAAGGAGAGGTTTTTGAGTGGCTGGCAAAATTTTATTTCTTTACAGTGGTTGTAAAGGTATTAGCCTTAAAATAATTTATAAAACTATACCTTTGTTTTATGTAATTTCTGTATCTATATTTTATGTTATAATTAAAAGATACAAAATAGAAATAAATTTAAAATTAGTAAATTTTATCTTCAATATTGAAAGACAATTTTTATAATCTTAGTTTGGAAGGGGCATTTTTCACCTTAGGATGATATACCAATGTCTTTGGCTTTCATAAATTTTCTCAAGAATTCAGCTGTCAGCCTTATTGTTCTCCCTGAAGATAATGGGTCTTTTTTTCCTATAGCTGTTGTTTTCTGGGCCATGCCACGTGGCATGTGGGGTGAGATCTTAGTTCCCCAATCAGGGATCGAACCTACGCCCCCTGCAGTGGAAACGTGGAGTCTTAACCTCTGCACTGCCAGGGAAATAACTGTTTTTAACATTTTTATCTTTGTCTTCAGTTTTAAGCAGTATTTTTTTAAACATCTTTATTGGAGTATAATTGCTTTACAATGGTGTGTTAGTTTCTGCTTTATAACAAAGTGAATCAGTTATACATATACATACGTTCCCATATCTCTTCCCTCTTGTGTCTCCCTCCCTCCCACCCTCCCTATCCCACCCCTCTAGGTGGTCACAAAGCACTGAGCTGATCTCCCTATGCTATGCGGCTGCTTCCCACTAGCTATCTATTTTACATTTGGTAGTGTATATATGCCCATGCCACTCTCTCACTTTGTCCCAGCTTACCCTTCCCCTTCTCTGTGTCCTCAAGTCCATTCTCTAGTAGGTCTGAGTCTTTATTCCCATCTTGACCCTAGGTTCTTCATGGCCTTTTTTTTTTTTTTTTTTGCGGTACGTGGGCCTCTCACTGCTGTGGCCTCCCCCACCACAGAGCACAGGCTCCGGACGCGCAGGCTCAGCGACCATGGCTCACGGGCCCAGCCGCTCCGTGGCATGCAGGATCCTCCCAGACTGGGGCACGAACCCGCATCCCCTGCATCAGCAGGTGGACTCTCAACCACTGCGCCACCAGGGAAGCCCCTTCATGACCTTTTCTTTGTTTGTTTTTTAGATTCCATATATATGTGTTAGCATACGGCATTTGTTTTTCTCTTTCTGACTTACTACACTCTGTATGACAGACTCTAGGTCCAACCACCTCACTACAAATAACTGAATTTTGTTTCTTTTTATGGCTGAGAAATATTGCATTGTCTATATGTGCCACATCTTCTTTATCCATTCATCTGTCGATGGACACTTAGGTTGCTTCCATGTCCTGGCTATTGTAAATAGAGCTGCGATGTACATTGTGGTACATGACTCTTTTTGAATTATGGTTTTCTCAGGGTATATATCCAGTAGTGGGACTGCGGGGTCATATGGTAGTTCTTTTTTAGTTTTTTAAGGAACCTCTATACTGTTTTCATTAGTGGCTGGATCAATTTACATTCGCACCAACAGTGCAAGAGGGTTCCCTTTTCTCCACACCCTCTTATTGTTTGTAGATTTTATGATGATGGCCATTCTGACCAGTGTGAGATGATATCTCACTGTAGTTTTGATTTGCATTTCTCTAATGATTAGTCATGTTGAGCATCCTTTCATGTGTTTGTTGGCAATCTGTATATCTTCTTTGGAGAAATGTCTATTTAGGTCTTCTGCCCATTTTTGGATTGGGTTGTTTGTTTTTCTGATATTGAGCTGCATGAGCTGCTTGTATATTTTAGAGACTAATCCTTTGTTAGTTGCTTCATTTGCAAATATTTTCTCCCATTCTGAGGGTTGTCTTTTTGTCTTGTTTATGGTTTCCTTGCTGTGAAAAAGCTTTTAAGTTTCATTAGGTCCCATTTGTTTATTTTTGTTTTTATTTCCATTTCTCTTGGAGGTGGGTCAAAAAGGATCTTGCTGTGACTTATGTCATAGAGTGTTCTCCCTATGTTTTCCTCTAAGAGCTTGATAGTGTCTGGCCTTATATTTAGGTCTTTAATCCATTTTGAGCTTATTTTTGTGTATGGTGTTACAGAGTTTCTAATTTCATTCTTTTACATGTAGCTGTTGAGTTTTCCCAGCACCACTTATTGAAGAGGCTGTCTTTTCTCCACTGTATATTCTTGCCTCCTTTATCAAAGATAAGGTGACCATATGTGTGTGGGTTTATCTCTGGGCTTTCTATCCTGTTCCATTGATCTATCTTTCTGTTTTTGTGCCAGGACCGTACTGTCTTGATTACTGTAGCTTTGTAGTATAGTCTGAAGTCAGGGAGCCTGATTCCTCCAGCTCCGTTTTTCTTTCCCAAGATTGCTTTGGCTACTTGGGGTCTTTTGTGTTTCCATACAAATTGTGAAGTTTTTTGTTCTAGTTCTCTGAAAAATGCAAGGGGTAGTTTGATAGGGATTGCATTGAATCTGTAGATTGCTTTGGGTAGTAGAGTCATTTTCACAATGTTAGTTCTTCCAATCCAAGAACATGGTATATCTCTCCATCTGCTTATATCATCTTTAATTTCTTTCATCAGTGCCTTATAATTTTCTGCATACAGGTCTTTTGTCTCCTTAGGTAGGTTTATTCCTAGATATTTTATTCCTTTTGTTGCAATGGTAAATGAGAGTGTTTCCTTAATTTCACTTTCAGATTTTTCATCATTATGTATAGGAATGCAAGAGATTTCTGTGCATTAATTCTATATCCTTCTACTTTACCAAATTCATTGATTAGCTCTAGTAGTTTTCTGGTAGCATCTTTAGGATTCTATATGTATAGTATCATGTCATCTGCAAACAGTGACAGCTTTACTTCTTTTCCAATTTGGTTTCCTTTTATTTATTTTTCTTCTCTGATTGCTGTGGCTAAAACTTCCAAAACGATGTTGAATAACAGTGGTGAGGGTGGGCAACCTTGTCTTGTTCCTGATCTTAGTGGAAATGGTTTCACTTTTTCACCATTGAGGATGATGTTGGTTGTGGGTTTGTCATATATGGCATTTATTATGTTGAGGTAAGTTCCCTCTATGCCTACTTTCTAGAGGGTTTTTATCATAAATGGGTGTTGAATTTTGTTGAAAGCTTTCTCTGCATATACTGAGATGATCATATGTTTTTTCTCCTTCAGTTTGTTAATATGGTGTATCACATTGATTGATCTGCATATATTGAAGAATCCTTGCATTCCTGGGATAAACCCCACATGATCATGGTGTATGATCCTTTTAATGTGCTGTTGGATTCTGTTTGCCAGTATTTTGTTGAGGATTTTTGCGTCTATGTTCATCAGTGATACTGGTCTGTAGTTTTCTTTCTTTGTGATGATGGTGGCCTCATAGAATGAGTTTGGGAGTGTTCCTCCCTCTGCTACATTTTGGAAGAGTTTCAGAATGATAGGTGTTAGCTCTTCTCTAAATGTTTGATAGAATTTGCCTGTGAAGCCATCTGGTCCTTAGCTTTTGTTTGTTGTAAGATTTTTAATCACACTGCCAATTTCAGTGCTTGTGATTGGTCTGTTCATATTTTCTGTTTCTTCCTGGTTCATGCTCAGACAGTTGTGCATTTCTAAGAATTTCTCCATTTCTTCCACGTTGTCCATTTTATTGGCATAGAGTTGCTTGTAGTAATCTCTCAGGATCCTTTGTATTTCTGCAGTGTCAGTTGTTACTTCTCCTTTTTCATTTCTAATTCTATTGATTGGAGTCTTCTCCCTTTTTTTCCTGAGTAGTCTGGCTAATGGTTTCTCAATTTTGTTTATCTTCTCAAAAACAACGTTTTAGTTTTATTGATCTTTGCTATTGTTTCCTTCATATCTTTTTCATTTATTTCTGATCTGATCTTTATGATATTTTTCCTTCTGCTACCTTTGGCTCTTCTTTCTCTAATTGCTTTAGGTGTAAGGTTAGGTTGTTTATTTAAGATTTTTCTTGTTTCTTAAGGTAGGATTGTATTGCTATAAACTTCCCTCTTAGAAGTGTTTTAGCTGCATCCCATAGGTTTTGGGTCATGGTGTTTTCATTGTCATTTGTTTCTATGTATTTTTTGATTCCCTCTTTGATTTCTTCAGTCATCTCTTGGTTATTAAGTAGTGTATTGTTTAGTCTCTGCAGCAGGAGAGACCACAGCAGTGAGAGGCCCGCATACCGCAAAAAAAATAAATTAATTAAAAAAAAACCGAATCTGTCCTAATTACAAAGTAATGTCTGTCTTTAAATAACTACTATTTATTGATCATTTTCTCAGAGGCCCTATTATTTTCTCACAGCACTCTGAGTTTTCCCTTTGTAGAATTCTCCACAATTTTTAATTAATTATTTTTATGTTTTCTTGTTTGACATCTATCTCCCCCACTAGATTGTAAATGCAATGAGCCAGGAGGAATCACAACTGTTTTGATCACCTTGGTATCTAGCTTATATTAGGCACTCAACAACTATTTTCGGGGAATGAATGCAGGCTTTTGGGCTAAGAATTTTAAGTACATTATGCCATCTTCATCATAACCATGTAAGGCAGGTATTGTTATGCCTGATTCAGAGAAGAGATAAAAGAAAATTAAAGAAGTGAGCAGCTTCCCAAGGTTACCATATATTAAATGCTCTGTAAAACTCCTCTTCTTGGACACTTACTCATTATGCTTTTGAAACCTGTACATGCAGCCAGCTTTTTATTTTTCAATATGCAGGGTATTAAAGCATCCTTTACTTCCTTCTCTTCACTGTCCCCTTCCTTCTTTTTCATATTCCATGTCTTAATTTTGAGGGCCTCAATGCTCATAAACATTTCATTAGGGAGTAAACTGGAAAAATAAAAGACTATGAAACTCACAACAGCTGAGGAGGTGTCTGTGCTCCAACACATCAAAAGAAGGGCACATCCTCCCCTCCCTTCATGCCTCAGAGGACAGCTTTGGGATCTGGGCTCATTCATTTAAATTTTTTAAAAGTGATTTTATTTTATTAAATAGGCTTTACTTTTTACAGTAGTTTTAGGTTCCAAGCAAAATTGAGCAGAAAGTACAGAGCTCCTACCTACCACCGCCTACACACACACACACACACACACACACACACACACAAACACACACACACACACACACACACACACACACACACACACACACACACACACACACACACAAACACACACACACACACACACACACACACACACACAGAGCGGTACGTTTGTTATCCATGAACCCACATCAACTCATTCATTTTTATCCTGCTGTGTGAAACCATCTGGGATTGTGTGTTTGCCCCGTTTCAGCCATCATGTGTTAAAAGTGTTAAAAGTTAAAAGAGGTTTTGACCTACAGTTAAAATAAAAACCCTCTGTCTCTTTGTCAGCATTTATTCCGTTCTCAACATGCTGCAGTAAAGTTCACTTACCCCTGAACTTTGGCCCTTCCAGTGCATTTCAGTGTTTGCATGCTCAGAGCCAGACAATTAATTTTAATATTGTCTTCTTAAAGGAAATCAGGTATAATCTCTATTCTTTTCTTTTCTTTTTTTTTTTTTCCGGTACGCAGGCCTCTCACTGTTGTGGCCTCTCCCGTTGCGGAGCACAGGCTCCGCGGCCATGGCTCACGGCCCCAGCCGCTTCGTGGCATGTGGGATCTTCCCGGACCGGGGCACGAACCCGTGTCCCCCGCATTGGCAGGCGGACTCTCAACCACTGCGCCACCAGGTAAGCCCCGGGTATAATCTCTAAAAGCCATAAATGATCACACTGTCAGGGTGAGTCTGGAATCTTTGAGATGCTACCCACACTCACGGTGCTCTGTCGTCCTGCCCACCCCACCAAGGTTTGGCTCTGCTCCTACCACATCTGTGAAGCCTGTCTTCACAAGCTCCATCCCACAATTATTTTCTTCTCTTTGGCACCGTATCCAGCATCAAACTATCCTTGAGAAAGTCATCAACCCCTCCTGAGCTTCAGTTCCGTCATTGGAAAGTGTGAATCAAAATACCTCCATACAAGTTTGTAGGTAAATTTAAACGTAACCAAATTTATTCATGCCCGATGTACAGTAGATACGCAGTAAACATCAGTAATCTCTCTCCCTCTCTCTCCTTACCTGCTCGGGTGTGTTTGGAGGACAGGTGCACAATGGGAGAGACATAACTATATAAAAACCTGCTTGGACATAGCTTGTAGCAGAGAGCAATGTCTCAGGGATATTACGTTTTTCCTGGGTTTGTGAAGGAGGAGGACTGTGAAATAGCCAGAGCAGAGAAGCTGAAGTATAGTGGAGCTGCCAGGGAAACGTCAAAGGGAAAGTGGGGCCTGGGGGCACCATTTTGCCCAGGGATATCATATTACCTCCAAAGGGCAAAGGGAAACGGAGCACAGAATGATTGCTCACCAAGATAGAAGACCACATGCATATCTTTTTTTTTTTTTTTTTTTTTTTTGCGATAAGTGGGCCTCTCACTGTTGTGGCCTCTCCCGTTGCAGAGCACAGGCTCCGGACGCGCAGGCTCAGCGGGCATGGCTCACAGGCCTAGCCACTCTGTGGCATGTGGGATCTTCCCGGACAAGGGCACGAACCCGTGTTCCCTGCATTGGCAGGCGGACTCTCAACCACTGCGCCACCGGGGAAGCCCACACATGCATATCTTGGTGGAGGCTGTGCTTCCAGCTCAGAGGACACGGGTAATATTTGTACACACATCAAGGAGGAGGGTAAGGATTTCTGAGAGGGGGATGCAGAGGGATCCATAACTCTAGGCACCAAGTAAAGCTATTCCAGGACTATCATAAGACAATGAGTAGACCCATTTGGCAGCAGTGGGGTCCCTGGAAAGTCAGGAGGAACCTAACAGTAAAGCACCTTGAATGTCCATTGAGGAGGATAGAATTTATCCTGCAATCACTAGGAGCTATTAGGAAACTAGCTGGACTACAATGTAATGACTGAGGTACTTGGGCAGCACAGACTGCAGAGGAAAGAGGCTGGAGGCTGGGGAACAGATATGAAGTTCTTGCAGTGGTCTTGGTGTGAGCTGACAAGGCCTTATATCCAGCAGCATCCAGCAGGGAAGAGAAGGGAAGGATTTGTGTTCAAGCATTTTTTTCTAAAATGTTCCTGTGGCCTCTTGTTTTGGATTTCCCCCCTCTCACCATTATATGACAGACTATAGGTGCTTAAATATGCTTTTATCACTTGATGAGCATTTAAAGTCTATTTAAAAGTAGAAGAAAATAATAACATGGACTTGACTCTGAGAGCTTATTTTTAAAATATTGTAAGGGAATGAATTAGCAAACCCTCCTCTGCCACCCACCATCAAAGAGAGATCCATAATAGAATATAATTAATTATAGATAACGAAATATAATCAAACCTGGTGCTATTTCACTCAGGAAGCAAAGAGCATAACTATGACAACCATTGTGATTTGTCTTATAAAGTAGACAGAGACTCTTATAAAGTAGGCAGAAACAAAGGTTTCTTAATGTTAGTGAGTGTTCCAAAATGGGTAAAGTGAAAGTCACGGTGATGGAGAAATAGAGTGACCTGGTGCGGCTCTCTCAGGGGAGGGGAAGACAGAAATGAAGCTGGGAGACCTTCACACTCACCCTTGATCCTATAACCATAACCCAGCCCTCACCGCCCTGCCCTCGGTATACATTGACTGAACAGGGGTGTGTCCATGAACATCCAACTGAAGAGCTTAAGGAGGAATACGTGGCCGTGTTTCAAGGGGCAGAAAGGGATTAAAAAGTGAATCATCCACTTTTGGCAAAAGGTAGAAATTTCTGAGAGCAAGGGTTTGGGTGACTGCACTTAGAGACTTGAAAGGGGGCTGTGTGTGGTGAGGGGAACCGGAAACAGGAGGGTCACATCAGGAGTGCAGGAAGCACAGCTACCATTGGCTGAGACCCTATCTGTGCCAAGCCCAAGTCCTCTTCTGCTGCCATGTCACCTAATTCTCCCCTCCAAAATAGACTGGGGGACACTCTCAGCCTATTTTGTACATAATAGTGGTGAAGCTCAGAGACCTGCAGGAGGTCATCCACAATCCTACTTGGTAGAGCCAGGAGTGAAATCCAGGAACACCTCCCTCCAAGGATCTATCTGTCTGCCCTTGTTATGCCCGGCTATGACATTTGATATTATGAAACAGCATGCTTACCCAGGGGGAAAATGACTCCTTCATGCAGTGCCTGTGTTTTGTGTATCATTAACCTCATCTGAGTCATGCTTTTATGTCCAAAACCTAACACTCCTCCCCCTGCAAAGCTGCCTCTACCTGGCCCATGCCTTCTTGGGAAAAGCTCTTTAGTACAGCTGGCAGGCCTTTGGAACTACATGTTTCTGGTTAAAAAAAAAAAAAAAAAAATCTGAGAGAGGAATCAGTCTCACTTTGGACTCAGCTCTTTTTGGAACTACATTTTTCTGGTTAAAAAAAAAAAAAAAAAAAATCTGAGAGAGGAATCAGTCTCACTTTGGACTCAGCTCTTTGGCTTGAACAGAGAGAATTCCAAGTCTGAAACCTAGAGAGGGAAGTTTCTGCTACGCCAATGTGGCTATTCAACAAGGAACACCTTTACTGAGGCAGAGGATGGAATCTCTACCCCTCTGATGAAGCTGCCCGCTTCACTGAGAGCACCATCTCCCCACTCTGCACCAGCTCATCCTGCTAAGCAGTCAGGAAGTCCCAAATGAGGGGTTGCCCCTCCAGGCCCCTCCCCTCCCCACCTCCCAGCTGGACCCAGGGCCCCTCCCTGTGTTCCCACCACACCGGTGCTTCCCCTGTCATCACGCTTGCTCTTTATGTGACCTCTTCCCTACTGAACTGTGAGTTACTTAAGGTCAGGTCTCATTCCTCTAAGAATCCCTAGAGCTTTAAAGCCTTAATGACTGTTTACATGAGTAAATACGTGAATGAAAATGGCTAGTCTAAGGCTTTGTGGGGAGTATAAAAGTAGGAGTCAGATGTGAATTACAGAGAAGGTCAGACACCTCCCACCCCAGATTCCAGAAACTTCTCCCCTCCTTTCTTCATCCTTCAGAGTGTGATTCTTTCCCAGCCATTCCCAAGTGAGAGGACACAAAGGAGCTGAATGTGTGATTTGCGTCCATGCTTCATTCTTCTTTTTCTTTTGTAAGACACATGATGGTCCCATGTGTGAGATATGTTCAATTAGCTCCAGATATAGCCTCCTCTACCTTCTTTTATTCTTCAAATATTTAGTCCTTGTCTTCCCAGCAGGGAGGAATAAGAGTGCTGCTTCAGAATCCTACTTGATTATATTTATTTCAGGCAGTTATGGTGAAGGGTGCTCATGGGTGGGAAACAAGAATAGAGGATATGCCCCCTTTCCACTCTATAGGGTCTCAATCAGCATGACCTCCTTGACTTAGCGCCAGTGTTTCAGAAGCCCAGATTAGAGGTGGAGGGAACTTGCCAGCCCTGACTGACACAGAACAGGGTGAGAAGACAGAGCTGGGGAAGAAAGCCCCTCTCCCTGCAGCAGTACGACGAGGCAAAGGGTAAATGGGTGTGTGTGGGGCTGCCTGCCAGCTGTTCCCTGTTCAACTTTCTGCCAAGTGTCTCCTGTGTGCCATCCCCAGGGCTTGGACGGAGGCCAGGAGCTGCTGCCACCACGAAGGGGGGTTATTTACCCACTTGGATTCTCTCCTTTATGAATCTTCACCTAGGGGCTGCACAGCTGGCTCAGGGCAAGGTAGAGCCTCCTATACAGAGTTCCAGGTACCTGTGCAGTGCTATCACCCTGGGCTTCCTTCCTTCTCCCTCCATGTGCTCTCCCTTTGTCCCCTTTACCAAGGATTCACTAAACAGTACAGGAAGCAATTGCGAGGGGGGTTGGTGGCCAGACTCAAGGTTGGAGTGCCTGATCTTGCATTTAGGCAAGGTACTTTTTCTCTCTGGCTCTATTTTTTCCCCCTCATCTATCAAATGAAGCTAAATATCTCTACGTTGCACACTGTCATGATCATTAAAGCTGTGTTTCTCAATTTAGGCTGCACATTAGAATTCTCTGGGAAGCCTTAAAATGCCAATGCCTGGGCTTCCCACAAATCAATGAAATCAGAGCCTTTGGAGGGTGGGCCCAGGCATCGGCATTTTAAAGCTCCCCAGGTGACTCACATGGGCACCCAGGTTGTGATCACTAGATTAGAGGTGATTTATATAACCTGAACAATATAGAACCTTCCGAATATAATAATAATTAATGATAACAATAATATTATTATTACTCTTTTATTATTTCTGCCCTTAATCTTACTTCTGCCAAGAAAAGAAGTCTGGTTATATTGAAATTGTAAATAACAGAACACTCACAAGTGATTATCACTAGCCTCTAAGCTGCTCAGTGAGAATGAAAGTGACTTGAAATCGCCAGTCAGCTTTGAAGAGCCCGTTCTTTAAAATATGCACATGTGGGGCTTCCCTGGTGGCGTAGTGGTTGAGAGTCTGCCTGCCGATGCAGGGGACACAGGTTTGTGCCCCGGTCCGGGAAGATCCCACATGCCGCGGAGCGGCTGGGCCCGTGAGCCATGGCCACTGAGCCTGTGCTCCGCAACAGGAGAGGCCACAACAGTGAGAGGCCCGCGTACCGCAAAAAAAAAAAAAAATGCACATGTGTTCCCTCACTTCCCATGGCATGACTTCTCACCCAGCACGCTTCATCCAGCCTGGGTCTGTGCCAACCGCAAAAAAAAAAAAAAAAATGCACATGTGTTCCCTCACTTCCCATGGCATGACTTCTCACCCAGCACGCTTCATCCAGCCTGGGTCTGTGCCAATGGAAACACTTCCAGTTGAAGAGCCCACTGCCCTCATTTCCAGGTGCGGATGGCAGGCAGCTGTCTATTTTACAGCCCAAGTTACCTTTGCTCTGCAGTAAACAGATGAGTCACAGTTGGTCCCAGCAGGTCAACTAACAAGCAGCTCTGGGCCATCCTGTCTGGTGATTTAGGCTGTTGAGACAATGCCCTTGGTACCTATGAGGGTGTCCTAAAGTTGGGTTTGACACTCTTTAAACTTATCTTTGCTTGCTGATTGTTTGGCTAGAGGGACTCGTGTTCAGTTATTCCTGGCGTCTATGGGCCCTGGATGATAAGCATAATTAGGGTGAAAGGCAGGCAAGCAGCCCTTCATTAGCTGAAGCAATGGGTCAAGTAGGTTAGCACAGACAATTGACATGGGTAGACAACCCCCTAGCTCCACTTTGGATATGTTTTCCATATTTCTCCAGACTAAATATGTTTTGGGTGTTCTTAGCAGAACAGCAGGTTGAAAGTTAAGGTTTCTACCTGTCCCATCCCAATCTGGATGGCGGGGTGGGGTTAGCTTTGGTTTTAAGCCTACTGTTTACATTTCTCTCAAATCTACCCATTTCTTTGCCTCCAAACCACCGAAGTGTGGGCCAGAATCATCAAGAGATGATGCATTAATGCTTCTTACCAGGATCCTACATTCCCTCTTGCCTCACAGAGCAGTCAGAATGATGCTTCCTAATCTCAGATGGGATCATTTCCCTTCCCTACTTGAAACACTGGTGATTTCCCCGTCATTCTCAGGATCAAGCCTCACCCTTTGAAATGCCTCCAAGCCTATATCAGAATCTGGCCACCATCCCACCTTTCCATCTCTTCTTGCTACCAGCTCTTTTCCTTCCAGATCTCGGAACCACAACCTTTCACCTGCCTGCAGCACTTTCTCAAGTGCAGCTAATACCTAGGATCCTTTACTTTCCAGCTTAAACTTCATTTCCTCATGGAAACATTTCCTTCTTCCTCCTGTGAGTTCCTGACACATAAATCTCTCACACTCTGAGTTTCCACCTCTAACACTTCTCAGGCTTTGTTGTTACCTCTCGTCTAACCAGAATTTAAGTTCCATGAAGGAGGGACCCCATCCACACTCTTGTCTGCACCTCCTCCCTCTCTCTTCTTAACATCTAGTGGGTGTATGCATTTCGAATGAACCTTGTAAAGACTTGCCAAAGCCTTTGTTATCCCTTCAACGGGTCCACTGGGAAAGGTCAAAGCAGTGGAAATGTCAAAGGAGCAGAATATCATTCAGAGAAGCAACACATATTATCATTCTACATAGCAGTCAAAGAGCCAATAGTTACCTATATTGTGTGAGATCCCTACAACATGTAAAGTACAAAGTTAGATTTTTTAAAGACAGCTTTGTTGAAATATAATTGATATACACACAAAAAAAACTCCAAATCACAATGATATATATATCACCTTATACCAGTTAGAATAGCTATTATTAAAAAAAAAAAAAAAGACAAGTGTTGTCAAGGATGTGGAGAAATTGGAGCCCTTGTGCACTTTTGGTGGGAATGTAAAATGGTGCCACCACTGGAAAACAGTGTGGAGGTTCCTCAAAAAATTATAAGTAGAACCACTATATGATCCAGCAATTCTACTTCTGGGAATAGATCCAAAATAATGTTAGATATTTTATCTTTATGAAATATGCACTTAATTGGTCATTGTAATTGTCTTCAAAGAATTCTTTGCTAGACTATCAAGAGGCGAGACCATTGTTAATTACTGAGAAGAATGGGCATAATAGCTGACAATTATTTAGTACCTACAGTGTGCCAGGCACAACTACGCTATGAAGTAGGCACTATTATTACTCCCATTTTGTGGATGAGGAAACCAAGAAGCACAGGGAATGAAGTCATTGCCCAGTGCCATAGAGCTGGTACATTGAGACAATATTTGAAACCAGACACTGCTGTTCCAGGGCAGGCACCAGTTATACTGTCTCCCTGTGGAACTGCCTGCCTACTACCTTCCAGAACTTAGAGTCTCCCACGTTGCAAGAAAATATCACAGGCTGAGGATGTGCAATAGATGTTCCATCCCCCTTTCAAGAGCTAGAGCAATTGCTAACAGCTCGGAACATAAGAGGTGAGGCTTCACTTCTCACCTCCATGAATTACTTCTGAGGAATTTATTGTATTCTCAGTGACTAAGGAACTGAGGCCATGAGGAGATATAAAGTTATATCATTATAGATGGTGTAATCTTTAACTTTATTTAAAGGACCTGGAACTCTGTGGCTTCCCACCCATTTTGTGACCCAGAATTGTGCTTATCTGAAGGTGCTGTGTGACTTTGGGGAAGTGATTATCAATCGACATAGCTGCAAGTCCTCTTCCAGGATCCAAGGAGGCCCACAGTGTCTGGCTGTTTCCACGCCAGCCTCCTGGTCTGAAGAATTTGCACAATGCTTTGCCTCTCCAATTTAAGTCAAGAGCACAGTGGGACCACTATTATAGGCCTTTCCACTTTAATTAAATTTCCTGCAAGGGGCACCTGCTAGTTTTTTTCTAGTTTTGCTGGCACCACTTGTATGGTTAGTGCAGATCCACTGCCACTGAGCAGGGTTATTTGCCTACTAATTATTAAAGGAATGTAGGTGTTCTGAGGGCTCAGCTGCCGACAACCTTTTGATTATTACTATTTATTCATTAGGTGTCCTCTTTCCCATGCCTTGTAAGTCTTCATATAGGCGTCACATTGACTTCCACTAATAAAATCACTTGCTCTATCACTAAGCCTGGTGACAAATTCTGTTGTGATTAACTCTTTCCTATTTCTTGAACCTGAGAAATACAGTATTCTACTACAAGGAGCTCAAAAATGTTAAGATATATCCTCCTTTTGATAATAGCACATTTTTATGAAGAGTTAGATACTTTATAGGCACTTTCTCATTTCACTTTTACAACATCCTTGTGTGTACTTACTGTTATTGTGTCCATTGTATAGATGAGAATACTGAACACACAGGGTTTGCTTGTTTGTTTGCTTTTTTTTTGTGGTACTCGGGCCTCTCACCGTTGCGGCCTCTCCCGTTGGGGAGCACAGGCTCTGGACGCGCAGGCTCAGCGGCCATGGCTCACGGGCCCAGCCGTTCCTCGGCATGTGGGATCTTTCCGGACCGGGACACGAACCCGTGTCCCCTGCATTGGCAGGCGGACTCTCAACCACTGCGCCACCAGGGAAGCCCTGCTTGTTTGTTTTTAAGTGACCTATCAAATGTCACACAATCAGTAAGTAGCAAAACTGGGATATAAACGCATGCAACTGATTTTGAGAGCCTACAGACTTAACTACTGGGCTGTGCTATTCTATCTTATTTCCCTGTACTGTTTTTGAGTCATTTTATCCATTAGAGTTGTAGCCATGAATACTTGATTGTTTGATCATCAAAAATATTATCCTGAGCATCATTCAATTTCTGTTATGCACATTCTTTCCCCGCCCCCAGCACACACACAACTATGCCCACATATACCCCCCCCAAATTCAGGCATATAAACCTTGACGCATTTTCCGTTTCATAGAATCAAACTGTTATTTCTCATACACAATCACCTTACCGATTCTTCCAAGGTGATCTAAAACCTATACCTTGTAAGCCTTTTTGGAAGTTAGGGTGACCTTCTTGAAAAAGGAGAAGCTTCCCTGAAAACAATATGAAATTCCTGGGAAAGTATACACAGGGTCTAGAGAGACGGTCAGACAGTGCTTGTCTCTTCATATAGGTTGAAATAATGTCTGAAACCTCCTAGGATGGATTTCATTTCACCTTGGAAACTAACCACAGGACAAACTGGGTTGGATAAACATATCCTTGGCATCTCTTGAAGCATAAGAAGTGCAAATTTCCTCCTGTGACAATAACCAGGCGGTTGCAGGCAATATGACAAACAAGAGACCTGAGCCAAGCCTCAGCTTTGCTTCTTTCTAGTCTTGTGAGCCTGAGCACATCACAACCTCTTGGAGTCTTGGTTTTTATTTCTTTGACGTGAGCCTGACAATACTTGTTCTCCCGCCAGACTCTTCAAAGGGTTCAGTGAAATAACATGAGAAAGCCACCTAGCACGGTGGGTAGCACAGAGTAGGCCCTCATGAAAAGTGGAATCTTAACCTAATGTATTAGTGAGGCTCCTTGATATTCCGGGAAGTGTCTAAACATTCTCCCTGTAAGATAATTTGTTAAAATGAGCACACTGCTGGGTCTCAGATCCCCAGATTTCCAGAGGTATACTAGAAGTGAAGTTTCAGTCACTTTACAATGAAACAGCAAAAAACAGCATGGGAAAATAAGTGATTTGTACACTGTCAGTGAAACAGAGGTAGTCGCTAAGAAACATTTTTTTTAAGTTAATTTAGTTAACTTTTTTTTACAGTCAGACAACTTAAGGATAGGAGGAGTGAGGATAGACAAAGGCTAATGATCATTTGACGACAAGACAAAAAGTGTAAATCATACTAACTATAACAGAATAAAATCTATTTTCCTCACTCAGGACAGTGTGACTACTATATGGACAGAACCCAGAGAAAACACATTGTTTGCTGAACAGAATTCCTGTAACTAAATCAAAAACATTATTATCATGGGTCATCTACCAGGGCAGAGAAATAATTTTGTTATTACAGGCTCAACTTTCTGGAGATGATTTTGTGAGAGGATTTTGTGAATGGTCCCTTTTGTCTTTTAAAGATAGATGTTGATAAATACACTGAGGAATCAACTTCAGAGCATATGTGAAGCTCAGACTCAGCACGTACATGATCTGTGTCTTTTTCCCCTGAGAAATGGGAACCTCTCCTGTGTGTCTGTGCTGTTGTAATGAAACAACATTTTCCTTTCTGTCTAGCCGGGTAGTAGTTTGAGGGGCAGACCCCATTCCATCATGTTTTGTCTTCCAGCCCTTTGCTTTCTTCCTCTCCGTGGAACCACTGAGGCTCCTGCAGAAACCCATTAACAGAACCCCTTCCCCCATTATTCTGGACTTGCAAAGGGGTTATTTTGTTGTTAGTGGTTAACAATTTACTAGAAGAAGGTGAAAGATGATTCTATACCTCCGCGGCTATTTAGCTTCTTGAGAATTGTTTGTTTATGAAATAAAGCAAGACTGCAAGGGGATGCTCTGTGACAGTGAAAGAGGCCCAGGCTCAGTTATGTTAACTGGTAGTAGCAATGGTGACTGCCACCGCATGCAGCCACTTGAGACCATGACAACATATCTCTGCCACTGTCTGTCTAAATGTCATGGTAGATGCTGGATTGTGGGTAGGGTGTCATTTTACCTTTAGAAAAAAAGAAAAGAAAAGAGTACCTAAAATATCTCTGCTAGTATTCATTCATTCATTCATGAAGTATTAATTGAGTGCCTATCAATGGGCAAAGGTCTGTGCTAGTTGCTATGGTGATCAGAGCCAGGACCCAGGGAAAGGCAAGTGAGGCACTGGCCTGAGGCATAACATTTAGTGGTGCCAAAAAACTCAGGAATCAAGATAAATAACACATTAATGCAATTTTTTTAAAATATCAAAATTAATACAAAAATCTATGATGAATGACATATTAAAATTTCCCAAAAAAAGACATAATCATTAACAGTGCTGGGCCATACTGGAGCCTGAGGCAAAGCGAAAATCTGAAAGAAAAAAAAAAAGAGAAAATAAAATGAAAAATACTGATCCAGTCTTCACTGAAAAATTTCATATTTTGTTCACGGATTTTTTTGCACTAATTTTTATTTTTTAAACTGTCATGTTATGATGCTATTTATTGTGACTGGGTTTTTTGGGGGGGGCCTTAAATTTTGCATCTGAGGCCAATGTCTCAATCATCTCACATGGTCCTAGCCTGCTGGGGATTTGAAGATCCCTTATCACTTTAAAAAGTGATACATGCAAGTAGAAAGGTTATGGAGAAACGTCAGGAGCTAAGAGGAAGGAGAGCTTATTTCCACAGTGGGGGTCAGTGAAGGCTTTGGACGAGCTTGTGTTTAAACAGACCCTTACCTTGCTATGGCATGAGGCAGCATTAATAGGGAGAAGATCCCAGAAACCCAATCACGCTTTTAAATGAAGCAAGGAGCATTACCAGGTCAGAATAAGGGAAGGGAATTCTCAGGCTGTAAATGGAGGAGGTGTGCCAGGTGGTGAAAATGTGTATTTACACAGCACAGAGTGCATCTGGGAGTCCTTCCCATGGCAAGGGAGGAGGCCTTGCAGGGACAGATTCAGCTTATAAATGCCTTTATATAATCAAGACCCCTTTTTCCAGCTCTGTGGATGGAGACAGAAGCCAGTGTGTGGAAACGAGTGAATAAATCATGCTTGTGAATGGTGAAGGAGATGCCTTGCACCTAAAAGGTATCTTCATTCAGCAAGTGAATTCTCACCCCAAGGACTGGTTTCTGACTCAGCAAGCAGAGTTCTGTTGTGGTCAATATCTGGGTTAATGTCCACGCCAATGAGAAAAATCCTGATATGGAAAACCAAACTGTTATAAGCCACAAAAACATAGAGAAGAAAGCATGAATTTAAAATTGCCTAAAAATTAAATTAAAATTGTGTCTGAGAAAGAATCAGAGCTTAGCTAGAGGGCTTGATTCTGAATCTTGTAATTCATTCAGCCTCCACCATCCTTTACTGACTACTCACCAGGTTCAGAAACAGAGATTTCAGAAGGTTGTTTTGACTCAGTTCTCTTTTTTGAATGAGCAGAGTCATTTGTGAATCTATACCAACCCAACCCAGAAGGGGCAGACTGCTGGCAGAGAGAAGGCACTTGATACTCAAAATGAAACAGAGTGTTTCAAATAATTATTAGAAGTCACCTCATGCACAAAAAGTCTAACCTGGACTGTTTGGGCACAAACAGTGGTATGTGTTACCATAAGCAATTCTTTGTTGAATTAATAAATGAACAGCACACGACCTACAGGCTGTGCTGCAGGTCACAATCCTATAATATTTAAATTAGCTCACAATCCTATAATATTTAAATTAGCTCACAATCCTATAATATTTAATTGAGAGTGGGAGAATAAAGCCCCAATTTTTTTTTCATCTTTCACCTAAAGATGAAATCTATGGCATTTGATGCCCTTAAAAGATGTTCACTTTCTTCCTCTTCCAAAAGGAGTCATAGGTTTTGCCTTCAACTTGGTGGGTTTAACACCCAGGTCATTAAAGCTTTTACCTCACCCAGAGGCCCTACTTTCTCAGAAAACCAAATGATAAAAAATGACTAACCAGCAAAACAATCTATTTTAAGAATGAAAAAATTGTGGCCTAAAGTGTATTAGTTTACTTACTTTCAACAGAGTGATGGAAATAGGTTTCCATAGACTTCAAGGATGTGAGCACTGAAAGGGCATGTGGGCAACACTTAGTCCAATGGCTTTCAGATGCTGTATAGTGGTATAGTGCTGTATAGTGCTTTCTCCCAGGGAGGTCTACCTGCTCCCACAGCATATAAAACAGACCAAGGGGAGCTGCCCTGACCAAAGTGGGGCGAGGGTCTAGAAACCTCAAACCGAGGCTTCCCTTAACACCAAATGAAGCCAGGTTTAAAATTTAAAAAAAAAAAAAATCCCTGAAGGAAAAAAAAATCCTGGAGGAAACAGAAGCCCAGAAAGTTCAGATGATTTATTCAAAGTCACACAGCTGTAAGGGATGGGTTTGGGATACAGCTTCTGACTCCACGTTCCTGCTTTTCCTGTTGTGCCCACAGATAGGATGCCAAATCCAAACAGAGCCATTTCCCATTGCAGTGCACATGCACCCATGTTTGTGGTTTTGCCCTAATTTGACTAGGTCAGTGCCCCCTAACTTTGTTTATAACAGGACCTACATACAGTGTCTGTGAGGCACACTGGGCAAACAGCCAGACCCCTGGCCCAGGGGTTTGGGTGGTTCCAAGCCTGGCCCTGCCACCAAGGAGTGAGAGGAATCTCTCTCCATATACCTGTAACCCATCGCTGTGAGAACACAGGCTGGGAAGCTCAAGGCTCTGCAGCACAGCTAACTGCTTCTCCAGAGAAAAGACAGGAAAAGACTTTGGCCTGATCATGTTCTAACTATGCCCCCAGAGCCTATGATGTATCATTTTCTAGCACTTGTTCAGTAGCAAAATGTATGCATCCTGGGCAGGGCTGTGTGCTCAACAAAGTCAGCAGATATGCGGACATATTATTTCCATGCCACAAAGTTTTCTTAGAATCTATTTGGCCAAATCTCCATTCTAAAAGCTGTGGTGAAAATGAAATTGAATGCGGTCATGAACTAAGTGTCTGATGAATGCTGTCAAAGGCAGATCAATCAGGTGTTTTCAGAGCAGGTGGAGGCTTCAAGGAGAAGGGATAACTGGACTGTCCTGAAAAAGAGTAGAGTTTCAACAAGCAGAGAAAGGAAAAAGGGCCATCCAGGTGAAAGCAGCAGAGTGGAGAGTGACAGAATTCTCCTATCAGAGTGGGAAAATTCAAGCCTTCTTAGGGGAAAGGTTTGCTTTGTGATTTGTAAAGGAACAGGGGCCATGGAAAGGCACACTGGAGAAGTGGGGCAGGCCAAGACTGTGGAAGGCCTGGAGTGCTGTACCAAGGAGCTTGGAGTTTATCCTACACAGGCAGACCTTGGAGATATTGTAGGTTCAGCTCTAGACCACCCAAAGGAGCAAATATTGCAATAAAGTGAGTTTCACAAAAGTTTTGGTTTCCCAGTGCATATAAAAGTTATGTTTATATTATAGTGTAGTCTGTTAAATGTGCAATAGCATTATGCCTCAAAAAACAATGTACATACCTCAATTAAAATATACTTTATTGCTGAAAAATGCTAGCTGTCATCTGACCCTTCAGTGAGTCATAACATTTTTGCAATAGTAACGTCAAGGATCACTGATCACAGATCACCATAACAAATATACAATAATGAAAAAGTTTGAACTATTGCAAGAATTACCAAAGTGTGACACAGAGACACAAAGTGAGCAAATGCCATTGGAAAAATGCCACCGATAGACCTGTTCAATGCAGGATTGCCACAAACCTTCAATTTGTAAAAAACGCAACATCTGCAAAGTGTAATAAAATGAGGTATGCCTGTATTCATTCTAGGACAAGATGTTAGCCACTCCCTGGGTGCTAGGTACTATGGTAGGTGTTGGGGATGCAAAAGTAAATTATAGTCTTAGAAGTAGGAGAGCGATCTAAAGAAGTAAAGTGTCATAAGTACTATGATTGAAAGCTGTATCAGAAATAATAGGTAAAAAGTGAGGGTGGTCAACTCTATATGGAGCTTAGGAACCCCTCCAGGGATGAGGTGGGAGGGGGCACTGAAGTTTTGTATTGTTTTTTTTTTAGTGATGATGTTGTATTTTATTTTATTTTATTTTTTAACATCTTTATCGGAGTATAATTGCTTTACAATGGTGTGTTAGTTGCTGCTGTATAACAAAGTGAATCAGTTATACATACACATGTATCCTCATATCTCTTCCCTCTTGTGTTTTCCCTCCCTCCCACTCTCTCTACCCCACCCCTCTAGGTAAGATTTAAGAAAACGGGACTGCTGGGCCAGGGATATGATTAGAGCTGCACTTTAGCAAGATTGCCCTCACTGGGTCATGTGGGATGGTTTGGAGAGAGGGGCAACTGGAGACAAGGATCCTGGCTGGAGGTCACTGTGCGGTCCAGGAAAGAGACAATGAGGGTAATGGCAGCACTGATGGAAAGGAAGACACTGGTGGATCTGGCTGGTCCAAGTGTCAAATCAGATCATGCATTGCTTAGCAACTACCTACAACAAAGTCTAATTCATATAATGAACCTATGAGAGCAAAGTTATGTCTATTTCTCTGCCAGCTATGTAGGAGTGCCTCCAAGAACTGATACAATCAGATAGTCCAACTTATAGAATGTTCCCCATCTAAAATAAATCGTAAATAAATGACTCCTCTTTCTAAATATATCCCTTTTAAACCAAATTACCAAAATCTCTTTTAAACCCATCTCCTGGTATTTATACTAAGAATCTTTACCTATCCCTCCACTCTTAGTTTCCAAAGTAAATAAATCTTTCCAAAGAAGATTTATGGGGAACTAGGATATTTATCTTACATATTTGAAAGAATTAATCATGAGGTTTAGACACTTTTTTTTTTTTTTTTTTTGCTTT
>NW_006793498.1:5356908-5370110 GCF_000442215.2 Lipotes vexillifer | reverse complement strand
CCGTTGTGGAGCACAGGCTCCGGACGCGCAGGCTCAGCGGCCATGGCTCACGGGCCCAGCCGCTCCGCGGCATGTGGGATCTTCCCGGACCGGGGCACGAACCCGTGTCCCCTGCATCGACAGACGGACTGTCAACCACTGTGCCACCAGGGAAGCCCTAGACCCATTTTTTTGTGTAAATGGAAGAACAAATCTTTCTGCCTCTGACCCCCAGGGGTTTGCTATACATAATGATAGTAAATCCAATAAATCCCTCAGCAAGCCTATAGGCACCCCCCCCCATATATATTATAGCTCAGAGATGAGTGGACAAAGATACTTTCAAATAAATTAACCGGGAGAGCAGGGCCTCAAATCTTAGAGAAGCTGCTAAGAGTGGGTGGACTCAGAAGCAGCTTTTTTCCTCCTCAATATGTGAGAAGAAGGTCCCTGAGGGTGGGTCATGGGCAGGGCAGGCATATGGCTGTATTTGGATAAGTGAATGTGCTTTGTGCCTAAAATGGTATAATTTGTACATAGTAGTTGCTCAATAAATATTTATGGAACTGAATTTTTCAAAGATTTCAGATGAATATAAGGAAAAACTTTCCAACAGTTAGAGCTGTTTAACCATGACGACTGGAGGAACAAGAAAGCTCTCTACCATCCTGTCCTCCCCTCCTTCTTCCTCCCCCTCCTTCTTTTCCTTCTTAACAACATTATGATTGCAAATACCACTTCATGAGAAAAACGATACTGGAACTACAGGGAATACAAAGTCCCAACTGTGTGTGTGTGTGTGTGTAGTTGGGGAAGGAGGGGGGCAAGAGACCAGAGAATTAGAGATACTAATATACAGAAATGTCTGCTCATTTTATGACAGAAGAGTTCAAAGGAAGAATGGTTACATCGGATTGAGGGAATCTAGAGAGACCTTTGGAGAAGGATGCATAGAATCTATAAGGACAGCTAGCATTTTCATAGAGTGAGGATGGATGAGCAAAGAGAAACGCAGGCACCCGTCATCTATTATACTTTGGCTGGGGCACAGGGTACAGAGAGTAGAAGGTAAGATTGGAAAACTTGTTGGGATCATAAGGCAAAGTTTATTAGGGGCTAAGGGGAGGAGTTTGCGTCGATTTCCCCCTTTATGGCTGTTAGCATTTGCCTTATGTATTGAGGTTTGCGCTGGATCTGGGTAGCTGTTTAGGGTTTCGTTACAATAAAATGATTTAAAAGGATTTAAACTGCATTTTGAGGAGACCTATCTGGCAGCAATGAAATAAAAAGAATATAAGAGAAAGAGGAAAGAGGCAGGGAAACAAGTGAACAGACAATGGCCCAGAAGTAAGATAATGATTACCTGAACTAAGGATGGAGAAAAGGGAACAGGTGTGAGAGAAATAGTGACGTATGAGGAGGCACTAAAATGGCCCTGAGCTGCTAAGTCTGGATAACTCTAGGTAAGTTAGCTCTATAGATCGAAATAGAACACAGAAGGGATCCTCACAAAAACGAAAGGATTAAAAAGAGAGGAAAATGAAGAATTGTTCCTTTGGAAATGTGTTGACATATATACCCACCACGCCTGCTTCATTTTGATTTTAAACATCACAGTATCACTTCTTTTGTATCTTGCATATAGTTCATTGCAAATAATGGTGGCAGTGCTGAAGTTAGCAAATGATGTACTATTTTATATAAATGAGTGTGGACTCAAAGTCATGGCTCTAATAACCAGAGTATTCACTTGCATTCTGATAGGCTTTCCGAAGTGAAAGAGAAAAGAGCGTAGATGTAGCAAATTTATCACAGCCCTGAGTATACCCGTGGGAGTGCGTCATTCATTAGAACAAAACACGCCATTTATTTCACACAGGAAAAGTGAGATAAGCACTGGTTTAAGAGATTAGAGCCTGTGAATTTCCCTGAATACTGTCAGAGTGTTTAGTGAACAAGTAAGAAATAAGCTCTCTGTGCCTGTTTCCTCCAAAAAGAGGATGAGATACCACCCTCAGAAGATGGTGGTGGGGATTGAAGGGATGATGGATGCCAAGTGTCTAGCATGGCACTGACAATAGGAGCTCAACAAGGAAGGATTCTCTCCGACCTCTCAGCCCATCCGCCAGAACTGGGATCAATATCAGGCTCTAAGCCACAAGGGGGACGTGAAAGCTCACCTCCAGTAAACCAGGCTCGCCCAAACTGAGAAAAAGGGACTTTTACTTTAGACATAGCTTTGAGGAGGAAAACTGTTTCTCTTTCAACAAATATGAATATATTTAATATTTGAGATGTTAGCTAAATCTACTTTTAATACTGTTTTTAAAAATTTAAGCAATTGCAGACCAGACATTGAGAAATTAAGACTTCTGCAGACATGCTAGCTCAGCCCCACTACTGATCCCGTGGACTTTCTGCTTAGAGATTAACTGTAATGGTTTCATTTCACACTTTCCCATTTAAAATGGTGTGTGGCTAGCCTAATGCACTTAACATAGCTATTTCCTATTTGGTTTTCCATTTCTATAAATACTATATAAGATATTGTACTATTCACTGTGTGAGCTATAATCAGTCATTATAATTTTGCTGTGTAAATTTGTATAACAAACGACCCACAAAGACATGCTTCTAAGCAGTTGTGTGACCTTAGCAAATTTACTTCTCTTCCTTGGTCTCAAGTCTTCAGCTGAGACAATAGTTTTAATAACGTCCCACTGTTATGAAAATTAATTGTTGGGAGGATTGAGATAGGTACATAAATTTCCTAGCATAATCCTCTTCCCGACTTCCTGTTATAAGGCAAGATGACAATAATTCAGGTTCTGAATGTGCCAGAACTCTTCTAAGTGCTTTCTGCACTAACTCAATGTGCTCAAGGACCTTATGAGTTAGGAACTATGATTATCCCCATTTTATAGAAGAGGAAACTGAGGCATAGGGAGGTTAAGGAACTTGCATAAGGTCACTTACAAGTAAGCATGGTCAAGTCCAGATCGTTGGTACCAGAGTTTGGATTCATATGCTCTGTGGCTCTTGCCACATTTGGGTTCATGACTCTAACATTTTTGGTGATTTCATGTCTGTGATCCATAAGTTTTCATGAAGGAAGGCGAGGATCTCTATTAAAAATAGAGTCAAAATGCTGGATAGACGTTTAAATTTCTTTTGGTTTGATCTCTGTTTCCAGGTAACACTAGTAGAACTAAATCAAGCCAGTAAATGGTTGCCCAGCCCTCTCCCCCTACTTGATAAATGTGCTCTTAATTTAACCAAGGCTTCAGAAAAACAACAAAATCTGCCCTTTGAGTCTCAGATGAATCGCCTCACATTCCCATCTGAGGGGCCTTACACCCCTTTTGCCTCCTGGATTCTGGATGCATAAGGAAGGTGTGCCTTTTGATACTGCTGGTCAAGTTGCAATTCCTCCCATTGAAACACTGACTCTGTGTATCTATGTGTACATCATCTCATTGTGCCCTCGGGGCTTTCTCTAACAATGGGGTATAGATGTAGAAAATCCAGAACAGTCCCTTGATTTTCACACACACACACACACACACACACACACACACACACACACACACATTGTCTTATATGTATTTGATATAATTTATAAGTACTTTATGCTCTTTTACTGAAGACTTAGATAGAGGGGTTTACGTCATACCCATGCAAACAAATAAATTAATATTTATATGGTATAAATATTTTTTCCCATCAACTGAGACTGACTACCACAATATTCTCCCCTACATCCTACCCCCACCCTCACTAATAAAAAATATTATACTTTCATTTTTTTTAATACAGAATTCAGCCCTCTCCTTGTTCTCTTTTCTTTCCATAACTCACCTGGGGCCAAACTTTTCTGCTCAACTCCTCACATCAGGCTGGCTCATCAAGGTAGGAGAAATTCTGAGGCCAGGTGCTAAGATAGTCTATTCCCATGCTGTTCCATTAAGCTTGTCCACAACCTTAGTGAGGAATGCATCTCTGTGAACAACCAACCTTGATAATCAGGTGGCAAGTGCTAACATCTCACCTCAAATCTCCTTCTTCTGCCTCTTGTCCTCTGTGCAGAAGCCCAGAGTGTGGGATCCATCCAGCCTGACATAATATTCCATCCCAGAGACTGCTTCTTGGTGAAGAAGCTGTTTTTAATGTTCCCCCACTCCAGAGGCGATTGGCTGGAGGGGAAGAGATCGGAACTGAGGCAAGAGAAGTGTCACCGCGGAGGGCTCTTTGCACCACGGGGTGGGAAAGAAAGGTGCTGATGGAAGGACGAATGAGCAGAGTTTAGGGGGCACCACCAGGGGCGAATCAGAGAAGGGATTATGGCAGAGAAAGACCCGGAAGCTTCAGTTGACTGAAAGCCCTACAAAAATAAGCTGGAGACTGAGAATCAGGTCCGGGTCTACTGGATGATCACCCCTGTTTCATCCTTTGCTCATGGGCAGCAAGCTGCCATTTTTCTCTCCTCTCCTCTATGTCTTTTACCTCATGGTCAGCATTTCCAATTAATATTTATTTAATACGAAGGATGGGGTAGATATTTGGAGAAGAGACTAAGAAGAAAAGCCTGGATCCTGCCCTGGAAAGCTTTTGGGGTCTTTCCCAAAGATGACACCTGATTCTTCTAGAGCTGCTGTACTAGGTAACTTGAGAGCAAGTGGGAAACCCATTTCGCCCAGACTTAGTCCCAGCTATCTTCAAACCAGGGTAATAAAGAACACAATATGAATTAGTAAAATTTCCAATTATGCCAAATACATGGACTTTGGCACACAAAAGTCAAAAATGTCTTGAGAAGATATACACTTCCTAAGCAGAAAGCTGTTCAGCGCCAGGAGAGCCAACCCCTGGGAGTGTGGACAGTCTGGGCTCTGAAGGAGGGTGAGTGGCTGCTGTGAAGTCTTCCAGCAACACTTCAGAGCCAACACCATCAGCCAGTTTCTCTTCATGGAAACCATTTTGCCATCAAAGAAAAATTCTATTTTCCCCTCATTTAATTACCTGGACTTTGCTAAATTAAAAGCACAAAGAGACTGGGAGCCAACAACTACAAATGGGAAATCTCAGCCTCCTCTGTTTTCTGCAGATCCGTGCTTCCTTGAAAACAGACACTGGGCAATGGAAAATATGGTAAAAGTTTTAACATTCGTGCTAAAAGGAAAAACACCTTTCCTTTCCTTTACATTGGCCAGCCACACCTGGCAACGCAAAGACCAGCTGAGTGAAGAGTCACTTGTGCAAAATCCAGCTGAGCTGTCAGTTGAGCTCAGCAAAAAGCAGTGACTTGGAAACAAAAAAATCAGGGGGAAAATTTTTCAGCATAAGATATATTGCAGTTCTGGGGTTAGAATATATATATTGGGTTGGCTGAGAAGTTCGTTTGGGTTTTCCGAAAGATGTTACAGGAAAACCTGAAAGAACTTCTTGGCCAACCCAGTATTATACATGTTTGATTATATGTGTTATGTACATAATATATAGTCAAGTTTTTTGAATTGACAAGAAGTTGGTCATTTGCCTTCAAAGAAATGTTCTCAAGAAAATATCCCAAAGTATCCAATTTTATTTTATATTGTATTAATGCCTAGCACACAGTACAAGAAAACTAAAAGCAGTGAAAAGAATTCTCTGTAAAGCAGAAAATGTTTGCTCTAAAATTTCCAATGGGATGCCAGTCCTTTGTGAAGCGAGGTAGAGGAGGAGACAGGAGATAGGGGCACCTTAATAATCCCTTTAAGTCTTCTCTCTAATTTGGCCAGAAAGGAATTTACATCTTTGCTTGATCTAAAACATGTGTTCCCAGGTGGGAAAGGAAGTCTGGCTGTGAGGAGAGGAGGTAATGCTACTCTTTGCTTTTCCACATGGCTTTAGTCAAAACCTGCTTAACTATTTTGGAGGCAGTTTCTCTGTTTGAAAAATAGAAACACAGATGCTTCCTAACAGACCCTGATTGTCACATGTCTTGAGATTGAGGTGAGGAAAGTGGAAATATTTTTACCTGTTCTGGAATGAGTGGGGTGGTAGCACAGAGCCATGCCCCGGCACAGTCTCCTCCCCATCCTAATGCCCAGACCAACCTGACGTTCTTTGGAGTCTGTACACGGCATTAACGAAAGCTGAAAAAGCTTTCCCTAACATTCAATTCCTTAGTCAACTTCTGGGCCCCTTTAAACTGTGAACAAGACAACCCTTGTTCTGGAAAATATATCACCTCTTGCCAACACACACACATATACAAAAACACAACTGTTGGGCAAATAAATCTTTCCAGAGAAAATAGATTCCTTTCCAATTCAGTCAACTGTACTGAGCTGGAAAGAGAGAAATGTTATTTTTCCAGGATGAAGGGAAAACAAGATCTCTCCTATTTACCCTGTCTAGCTCATTTCAAAAGAAGGTCAGTTTGGTGCCTTCGTAAAAAAAAAAAAAAAAAAAATACTCAAGTGTTGTTTACCAGAAGACACTTGGTTCCTTTCAGACTGGAAATCACACATTGGAGCTCTATACTTTTTCCCTTTGACCTAAGATACACATGGCAGGGCTGAATTCCCTGCTGCTCTGGAGAAGTCAAAAGTGTTGGGAATATGAAAGACAGAGGGTGGGGACAGATTCTGATGATGTGGGATTCTTTGATATGGGCCACCCTCTCCGTCACCAGCCTGTGTCTCACCCAAATCACTGAGCATGAAATATTGAGCTTATCAATTGATCTCCACTTCATTCAAGGCTGCACACATATTCTATGCTTACTTTTACCTATATTCTCCATGGTTTGTGGACCTGACTCATCACCTAGGAGAGTGAGAAACATGGAGTAATTAAGTGCCTGGCTGAGGAGTATGGGTAGAATTTAAACTGGACATAAGGCTGTACATTCCCCGGCATGTTCTCTAAAGCTTACTAGAGTGAGTCTCAAGGAAGTCCCATCCATGGCTCTGCTAACCTGAGACTGAAGATCCCAGTTTTCTAGCTCCCCAATAGGAAGATAGGCTTCATGTGTATGGCATAGAGAATATAACTGTTACTCATTTAAAGTCTGGTGGAAAAAATCAAATTTGTTTTTTTGTGATGAATTTGGGAGACTAAACTTTAAAAAATCTTATTAAAAAATGTTCCCACAACAAGAATGAACCTTGAAGACATTATGCTAAGAGAAATAGATCAGTCACAAGAAGATAAATACTGTTCAATTCCATTTATATGAGGTGTCTAAAGTAGTCAAACTCTTAGAAAGTAGAATGGTGGTTAGTAGGGGCTCGGGGGAGAGGGGAAAAGGGAGTTGCTGTTTAATGTGTATAGAGTTTCAGATTTACAAGATGAAAAAGTTCTGGAGATCTGTTTCATAACGATGTAAATATACTCAAAACTACTAAACTGTACACTTAAAAATAGTAAAGTTCATGGTATGTGTTCTTATCACACAAACCAAAACAAAAAAATCTGTTGTCTACATAATTATTTTAGAAACTAGAGAATAACATACTTGAAATGGATTTCAGAGAAGTCATCTTGTCGCCCTCCCACCCAACGCAGGATATTGTATTAGATTTGGCAGAGAAAGGAAATAATTTCAAACTTTTTCATTTGTTTCAAGTATTGTTAATACTTGTCTTGCCCAATTTGTGGTTACCATAAGCTTATGCAATATGTGTTTCTTTCCTCTCTGTTTCATTCCAAACCAATTCCAAGCAGAACAAATGATCTGCTTGATTGCACTGGAACGTGAGTGGGCCCCAAAAGGAAAAAGTTGTCTCCTCCCTTCCCATTTGTTTAATGGCTGCTGTGGTTTGGATCTTCCCAGGTCTGGGAGGGAATAAGATTTGTTTAAGAATTCAGATTCTGGCCTCTTTCATATAAGCACAAGAGGTAATAAGTAGCCAATTCAAAAAGAAAAAAGAATTCATATTCTGAACCCGAGGAGAAGAGTCAGAAAACCTGCAATTCCTCAAGATGCAGCCAAAACTGCTGCATGGACTCCTGGTTCAAGAGATCCTTCCAAGGCCCCATTTCAGCCTGTCTCCAGAGATTGGAGGGAAAGGAGGGAGCATTTGCAAAGACCTTCTTTCCAGAAGCACTGAAGGCCTAAAGACTGTTCCAAAGAAACCTCCATTTCTAATGACTGAGGTGGGGAAAAAAATGCTGTGTTGTTTCTTAGACAAACTCTTATCATCTGAGAATGATAGGAACTTGATTTTAAAAAGAATGTTTAAATAATGCAGGATTTAAAACATTGTATCTAGACCTGTGCTATTCAATGCCACAGCCACTAGTGCTTACTTGTGGTTAGTAAGCACTTGACGTGGCTCATCTGAATTGAGATGTGTTCTAAGTATAAAATATACTGTATTTTGAAACAATAAAAATATATAAATATCTTGTTAATAACTTTTATATTGCTCACATGTTGAAATTATATTTTGTATATATTGGGTTAAATAAAGTTTGTTATTAAAATCAATTTAGCCTGTTTCTTTTTATTTTCTTAACATGGCTACTAAACATTTTAAGTAACAAATGTGACTTGTATTATATTCTTATTGGACAGTGCTGATGTAGACTACTCTGTGTAGAATTAATAAAAGAAGAATGGAAGGTAAGGGTCTATGGTGATATGATAATAATATTAATGATAATAATAGACAGCCTTTATGATACATCTACTGTGTCCAAAGCTTAACCTATATGATTTTATTGAATCCTAATAACCCTCCTGAAAAGTAATTATTATTATTCCACTTATTGAAAGGTTGAGCATCCTGCTCAAAATTGCGTAGCTTGCTAGTGTTAGAACTGGTATTTAAATTCAGGTTTTCTGGCACCAAAATACATGACCTTCCAGTTTGAAATGATGTCTCTTGGACTGTCATGTTTTTGTTGTCATTTGTCTCTACATATTTTTTTATTTCCTCTTTGATTTCTTCAGTAACCTGTTGGTTGTTTAGTAACATATTGTTTAGTCTCCATGTATTTTTTTTTTTGCAGTTTTTTTCCTGTAATTGATTTCTAATCCCATAGCGTTGTGGTCAGAAAAGATGCCTGGTATGATTTCAATTTTCTTAAATTTACTGAGGCTTGATTTGTGCCCAAGATGTGATCTATCCTGGCGAGTGTTCCACGTGCACTCGAGAAGAAAGTGCATTCGGTTGTTTTTGGATGGAATGTTCTATAAATATCAATTAAGTCCACTTGGCCTAATGTGTCACTTAAGGCCTATGTTTCCTTATTGATTTTCTGTCTGGGTGATCTGTCCATTTATGAAAGTGGAGTACAGTAAGTCCCCTACATACAAACCTTCAAGTTGCGAACTTTCAAAGATGCAAATGTGTGTTCGCATGTCCAATCATGTAAGTTAGTTCACGTGTCTGGTGTACATTGTCATGTGCATGCATCCTCTACAAGTGGCTATGCTTTTGTGCACTTTACTGTACAGTACTGTATAGAGTACAGTAGTACAGTATCTTTATTTCAAGCCCAGGATGTCCAGAAGCAAGCATAAAAGCAGTGGTGATGTAGCTGGTACTGCTAAGAAGCAGCAAGCAATAATGGAAACAAAAGTGAAAATAATTGAGAGTAGAAGGAGAAGAAAAGATGGTAGACGTTGCTTGCTCTTATAACATGAACTGTTCAACCATCAGCACAATTCTAAAGAGCAAGACAAGATCATGGAACATGTGAAGTCTGCTGTGCCGATGATGTCGACAATAATATTGAAGAAGCATGAAAACGGGATGGAGGAGATGGAGAAACTTCTCAGTGCGTAGATGAAGGATCAGCATCAGCGTTGAGTCCCACTCAGCTTAATGCTGATTCAAGAGAAAGCTAAAAGCCCTTATGAAGATGTGAAGAAGAAACATGACAAAGAATCAGAGGGTGCATCTTTTAATGCCAGCCATGGCTGGTTTCATTGGTTCAAGGCTAGAGCCAGCCTTCACAATGTAAAAGTAAGTGGTGAGGCAGATATGGTAGCTGCCCGGGAATCTCCTGAAACACTTTGAGAAATTATTGATGAAAGCGTGTATTTACCTGAGCAGGTTTTCAATGTGGATGAGACAGGACTGTACTGGAAGAGGATGCCAGACCAAAGTTACATCAGTAAGGAGGAAAAGTTGAGGCCAGGCCATAAAGCAGCAAAGGATAGGCTAACTCTGTTGTTTGGTGGCAGTGCTTCTGGCAATATGAAGCTGAAGCCTCTGTTAGTTTATCGTTCACAGAACCCAAGGGCCCTTAATAACATAGCTAAGGGCTCCCTTCCTGTTTTGTGGAAGAGTAACCCAAAAGCCTGGGTTACACAGGCCATTTTCCAGGACTGGTTTTCCACCACTTTATCCCAGAGGTAGAGAAATACTGCTTGGAGATGGACATCCCATTCAGTGTTTTTTTGCTGCTCGACAGTGCTCCAGGCCACCCCCATTCATGGACAACTTTCATCCCAATGTCAAAGTAGTGCATCTTCCACCGAATCCTATGCCACTCATCCAACCTATGGACCAGGAAGTTATAATGGCTTTCAAGAAATATTATTTATGTCACACTTTTTGTCAGGCAGTAAAGGAAACTGACTAATCAGGAACACCCTTGCAACAATTTTGGAAGGACTATAACATCTACAAGGCCATAAAAAACATTGACTGTGCTTGGCATGAAGTTATGGCCATCACCATGAATGGGGTTTGGAAGAACCTTTGCCCAAAGTTTGTTCACAATTTTCATGGATTTGAGAAGGTGGATAAGGAGTCCAAAGAGGTATTCGGCAACTTAGTGACCCTCAGCAAGAAGCTGGAGCTAGATCTGCAAGAGGACGACTTCACTGAACTCCTTGCTGTGCAACATGAGGAGCTTACTGATGAAGACCTGATGGAATTGAAGGGCCAGAGAAAGGACAAAGAGAGACAAGAGGAAGAAGTAACTGAAGAACCGAAGAGATTCATGACACAGGAAATGGCAAGGGGGTTTTCTTTATTGAAGGAGGCACTGTTAGGTTTTGGGGCACAGGACCTGAATGTACATGAAGGTTGCAGCAGCCATTCAGAATGCAATCCAGTGCTACCATGTCATCTATGATGAGAAGAAAAGAGCTACTACCCAGATATCACTGGATCATTTTTTCAAGAGGGTAGATAGAATTGAATCCAGCAAGGAACCAGTACTTGTGCCACCATCGTCAGGCATGAGTGAAATTGCAGCTTGCCCTCTGTCTCCTATTGCTGACTATCCTTCAGCTCTACCATCCCCTACCTCCTCTTGCCTGTTCACTTGATGCCAGCCCCTGTATGCCAGCTGTTGTACTGTACCACTGTACTTTTCAAGATACTGTACTGTAAGATTAAAAATGTTTTCTTTATTTTTTGTTTGTTTCTTATGTATTATTTGTGTAAAAAGTATTATAAACCTATTACAGTATAGTACTACATAGTCAATTGTGTTAATTGGGTACCCAGGCTAACTTTGTTGGACTTACGAACAAATTGGACTTATGAACATGCTCTCGGAATGGAACTCGCTTGTATGTAGGGGACTTACTGTATTAAAGTCCCCCACTATTATTGTATTACTGTCGATTTCTCCTTTTATGGCTGTTAGTGTTTACCTTATATATTGAGGTGCTCCTATGTTGGGTGCATATATATAATTGTTATATTTCTTTTCTTGGATTGATTGCTTGATCATTATGTAGTGTCCACCTTTGTCTCTTGTAACATTCTTTATTTTAAAGTCTATTTTGTCTGATATGAGTATTGCTACTCCAGCTTTCTTTTGATTTCCATTTGCATGGAATACCTTTTTCCATCCCCTCACTTTCAGTTTGTGTGTGTCCCTAGATGTGAACTGGGTCTCTTGTAGACAGCATATATATGGGTCTTGTTTTTGTATCCACTCAGCCAGTCTATGTCTTCTGCTTGGAGCATTTAATCCATTTACATTTAAAGTAAGTATAGATATGAATGTTCTTATTACCATTTTGTTAGCTATTTTGGATTTGTTTTTGAAGGTCTTTTTTCTTCCCTTCCTCTTTTCTTTTCTTCTCTTGTGATTTGATGTCTACCTTTAGTGATGTGCTTGGATTGCTTTTTTCTTTTTTGTGTCTGTATCTATTGTAGATGTTTGGTTTGTGGTTACCATGAGGTTTTTGGAATGATGTCTCTTAAGCATTCCTTACCTCACTTTAAAAAATATGCCCAAGAATGTCGACATTTGGTGACTTGGAAAAAGCAGGGATATCTTCTCACTTAGTTCCTAACTATAGCTTAAAAGTTTTGATGATCTAAAAAATCAGCATTATCTATTCATTCTTTTATTATTGAGAAGGGGTTAATAGAAACATTGGTCCTTCAAATACAAAAACTAACAATATTTAAGTTAAAGAAAATTGCAAATTAAGATTCAATCTTTCCTAAACACAGAAGAAAAAAGAAATTTATTTGATGGGGGAGAAGTTAATATTAATTGAGTACCTACTAATTCCATCAGGGTGCCCCATAAGTTCATAATTTTTAAAAGGTCCAAAATGGAAAACATCATCTTTATCCTCAAAGAAGCTCCTCCTCTTTCTTCATTCTCTATCCTGGGCACTGTCACCTGAATCTACTCAGTCAATGATTAAGCCAGAAGCCTTGTTGTTTTCTCTACTCCTCTCATTTCCTTACCATCCTTTTAGTCTTGCCATTTTATATGACACTGTTTTACTCACTTCTTGTACAGTACAGATTGTGCTTCCCAATGGCTGTGCTCATCCTTACTCTTACCAGCAGGACTTATTCCCATATCCAGCCAACACAGGGCATAATTTAGCTTTCTAATATTTTCCAGTCAAATAAGTATAAAATTATATCTCACTGTTATGTTAAGTCAGCGAGTTACTTATGACTTGTTAGCTTTTTGAATTTATTTTCTGTAAATTGCCTGCTGATATCCTTTGCCCATTTTTCTATTGAAGTTACTGTCTTTTTTTTTTTGTTGATTTGTATGATTTGATTTCTTGTGTGATTTGTGTTCTTCTACATTCTAGATGGGAATCCTTTGTCCATTTGAAACATTTTAAAGGCTCTTCACCCATGTTTCTAACTTTATCCATGTGTAACTTTTTTTTTTTTTTTTTGCGGTTCGCCGCGGCCTCCCCCGCTGCGGAGCACAGGCTCCGGACACGCAGGCCCAGCGGCCATGGCTCACGGGCCCAGCCACTCCGCGGCACATGGGATCCTCCCAGA
>NW_006793498.1:5328234-5356806 GCF_000442215.2 Lipotes vexillifer | reverse complement strand
CTCCGCGGCATGTGGGATCTTCCTGGACCGGGGCATGAACCCGCATCCCCTGCATCGGCAGGCGGACTCTCAACCACTGCGCCACCAGGGAAGCCCCATGTGTAACTTTGATGTATTCAGTAATCAATTTTATACCATATGTCTTTTTGGAAGTTTTTGCTTAAGAGGGCCTATACTGCCTCAACATCAGACACATTTTAAAATACATTTATTGTGGATCTCAAAGGTCTAGCTACAATTTTAGTGGAATTACATTGTATTTACGAGATAATTGTGAGGAGAGTCGATATCTTTACAATACTAAGTCTTCTCATCTGAGAACATGGAATGTCTCTTAATCACTCAGGTTTTTTTCTATATCCTTTATTAAAATGTTTAAGTTTTCTCCAGGAGGCCTTATATATTCTTGGTTAAGTTAATTACCAGACAACTTTTAGTTGTTGTTGCTATGTGAATAGTATCTTGCTTTTTTAGTTGTTTGCTCTTAGAAATGTGCTTATAATTTGATCATACATCCACTACATTCTTATAATTTACCTGTTGATTTTGGAGTAAATAAGTATATCATCCTGCAAAAACCAATAGTTTGTTTCTTTCTTTCCAAGCCTCTTATTTCTCTTTCTTTCCTTCAGTCTTGACCAGGATTTCCAATATTATAGTATTGGTTGTAATATACAGTGGTTTCTGACTGTAAGAATATGTGTTTCCATTCTTAATGGGAATGCACTTAAAGTTTCTCCAATAAGTATAATATTTACTGAGAGTTTTGGAATATAACCATCATTCATTTAAGGGAATTAAAGAAATCCTTTTCTACTCTTGACTTACTAAGAGATTTTAATCATAAATAAGTAAAGACCTTGTCAAATACTTTTTCTGCATCAATTAAAATTATTATGAGATTTAAAAAAAATTTAATCTATTAATGTTCTAAATTATATTGGCAGAATCCTAATGATGAACCATTCATTAATCAAGCTGTATTATTTTAAAACATACTGTTAGAATCAATTAGCTAGCATTTTTAAAGATTTTTCATCGTTTAAATTTTTTTTTTTTTTTTTTTTGGTGCGGTATGCGGGCCTCTCACTGTTGTGGCCTCTCCCATTGTGGAGCACAGGCTCCAGACGCGCAGGCTCAGCGGCCATGGCTCACTGGCCCAGCCGCTCTGCGGCATGTGGGATCTTCCCGGACCAGGGCACGAACCCATGCCCCCTGCATCGGCAGGCGGACTCTCAACCACTGTGCCACCAGGGAAGCCCTAAAATATTTTTGAAAAGAGGATAGAGTTTTCTTTTTAATATATTGTGTTCATCTAATTATACCAATATGAAATGAGCTTGGCAGCTTTGTGTTTGTCCCTTCTGGAGTAACTTGGAAACTTACTCTTCCTCAAAAGTTTGGTAAAACTCACCTGAAAAACCATTTAAGCCTACAATTTTCTGAGCGTGGAGGTTGTTAAGTGCAATGTAATCTCTTTAAAACTTATTGGTCTATTCAAGTTCCCTGTATCTAATGCCAATTTTGGCATTTAATATTTTTTCATTTTGCCTAGGTTTTTTATCTTTTTAGTTCATAAATCTTTTAATGTTTTAATGTTTTTTTGAAAATGATAGTTGCTCTTGGAGATTTCAATCAATACAGAAAAATTTAAAGAATAAATTGAAAATCCCACCCCAAATCCTAGCCCTAGAAATAATCATAACATAAACATCTCTATATATGTACATAGTTATAATTTTTATGGCAGGCATTTCTTAGTATGCATAATTATAATATTATTAATAATAATAGCAAACACATATAGTACTTTATATTATTACATAAGATACAGGTAGAAGAATTACATACATATGCAGATAGAAGAATAGATGCCCGGATAGTAAAATGATGGATAGATAGATAGATAGATAGATAACCCTGCATATATTTTTAGTATAATAACCCCCAAAAATATTTATTTTGCATTTATTGATTACAAATACATCCCCCATAGGATTCTGCACACAATGAGAATGGGAACCCTATTTTTCATGTCACTAATACTAGCCTGGTTTCTGGCATCTCTTCCAAGCGTATCAAATGTTTATCAAGTGCATGATTGAGGAAATGAATGAATGTGCAATGCTATGTGCAAACATTGTTGTAGGAGCTACACACATTTTGTTTATATGATCTTCCTCAGACCCTTGCAAGGAAGATAGTACCATCCTTATTCTACAATTGAGGAAACTGAACCTGGAGGTAAATAACTTGCCCACGGTTCAACAAGCGACAAGTGATTAGCAGGATTCTGGCACCACATCTGTCTAACTCTGATACCTGCTCGTTTTCCACTGTACCCCACTGACACGAGAACAAATACCCCAGAATAAAGGCAAGGCAAAAATGCAAAAGGGCCAAAAGAAATACCAAGAATCTGCAGTTCCTTCTTTGAACAAGTGTTTAGTAAACTCCTCCTAGACACCAAGTGTTGGGAGATAAACTGGGTTCCAATGTTTCATAAACAGGGCTCTCACCTTTAATCCCTACAAAGCAAACAGTGAAACATGGTGACTTGGGGTTAAGCTCTGCTCTGGAGTTGGGGTGGAATGAAAGGGAGACATGAAAGAAAGAAGAGTGTTCTTAAAGGCTTCCTACGTAAAAACAGGGAAAAAAGAAGGTAGGCAACTGGAGGAGGGAGGGACTGTGATCTACATCAACAGTGATGAGCAGAAGAAGGGACCCCTGTGGCGGACAGAAGCAGGGCTGCATCCCAGCTAGTCCTCTCTCTAAAACAGTACCCGTTTGGATCCACCAATCAGGAAAAAATGCGCTTTCTGGGCTGGCCAATTAGAAGAAGTTTCCTCTTCTTCCTGCTGCATGCACCACACCGGGAGCTGAGCAAGAACAGATTCCAGCTGCTCTTTGCATCGGCTTGACTGGGTGCCCTTGTCACCACCGCCCTGCCTCCTGGGGAGAAGCTCCTGGTAAGGGTGTCCTCACCATTGCTCACTTTACTTAAGGTCACTTTAACAAGGCTTCAGAACAGATCACAGTTGGCTTTGTGATATCTGTCATTTAAGATGAACAAATATGTCAATAAAAAGAATTATTACCCAACTGGGGGTTGCGGGGCTGGCAGGATAGCTTATTTTCTGGTGATCTGCATATTCCCAGAAACCCCAATTAAGAATTTCAGATTTCTTAACACTATTTTAAAATATCGCCAGTTCTCTAAGAAGAAATGTATTCTGGTGGAGGGTGTATTAAAAAGAAAACATGTTGGGATCCTGTCTTCATGGTTTTTTTTTTTTTAATTCTGAGTTTTTGTTGAAGTATAACATATACACAGAAAAGTGAACAAATTATAAGTGTACAGCTCAAAAAATGTTCACAAAATGAACACATCCAAGTAGCCAGCACCCAAGTCAATAAACAGACTTCATACTAGTACCCCAGGAACCCCTTCATGTCTTCTAGTCACTCCTCGCCATCCACAGACAACCACTACTCTGACTTCTAATGCCTCAGGCTCGCTTTGGCTGTTTGTGAACTCTGTGTAAGTGGAATCATTCAGTGTGCACTCTCTTCTCTCTGGCTTCTTTCTCTCAACCTTATTTTCATGAGATTGATCCAGGTTGTTGCCAGTAGCAATAGCTCATTCATTCTTAATGCTGTATAGTATGTCCTTGTAGAAATCCACCACAAATAACTTAATTCATTCTCCTATTGATGGACATTTGGGTCACTTCCAGTTTGGAGCTAATGTGAATGGCTGCCAGCCATTTTTAATGTTTGATTGTTGTTAACATACTCCTGCCAAAAGCCACACCAAATATGAATGTGAAATTCAAGGGCTGATAAACTGTTGTGGTTGTAGGAAGCAAAAATAACTGTGGAAGATCGTTTTTCTTGCTTGGAAAATTTAAAGGTATGGTTACTGTATAAGGCAGTTATATGCAAATCACTGCATAAAGCTAATAAGTCATCAGCCAGTGAGAAGCAAACAAGATTGATGAATTTGCAGGTAAAGAATATGAGTCTATGTGATCCCAGCAACAGCTGGTTATTTTTACCCTCTGTTTTTAGCAAAGCTTGGTAACTTTTTCATGATACGATTATGCGACACTCCTAGGATTTAACATATACACTGTGCTGAGCAACTTAAAACTCTGTGAGGTAAATGGCAAGTGGCATGGCTCCTATGTTCCAGAAAAGGGAGTTTAGGCAAACCATTTCACCTCCCTCTTGTCCTATTCATGATAGCGAGTCGATATCAACTTCAGACTGAGCTGAGAGCTGTCTCCAGCAGTCCCCCCGCCCCCCGAACAGTCAGCCTGGCAGGTGCCCAAGATGTCGCTGCAAAGATCTCGTGGGAAGAACCACAGCCTTGAGGTGGGAGGAATTCTATTAATACCTTAGACTTTTATAGTTCTCTGCCTGTAGAGGACTTTGAGTGTCTTTTCAGAAGAGCTGGCCAAAGCTTGTGACTCATATGCCAGCATTAGCAGAAACGTCGCTTTGGAGTTGGGCCTTCATATGGCTCTTGCGGTGACTTCCAGGCTCCTTATATGGGCTGATTTGTCATCTCCAGCTATTGTGTTCACGGTTCAAGAATATGACGAACTAGTCAAGGGTTAATTCTCTTTTCTCCCCTAACATCACTCACAGCATCTCAGCTTTCTGTATGTCTCCAAACAGGCTATTCCCAGGGGCTCCTTCTCTCTGTGCCATGGATTCCTTTGGCTGTCTGGTGAAGTCTATGGACTCTTTCTCAGAATACTACTTTAAAATGTGTAAAATAAAATACATAGGACTAGAAAGGAAATCAAGTATATAAAAAATACAGTTATCCAAATCGTAAAACAAAACAGATTTGTGATGTAGTAATGTATTTGCTTCCTTATTGACATATAACAAGATCTAGAGGTGGGGAAACAACATAATTTCAAAGTAATCATGGGTATTCACAATATTTGAAGATACCTGGGACAACTCTAATGTGATATTAAAATATTTTTCCTTCTATTGGTGACAAAGCCACAGATACTAATACTTCTGTGGTTTGCAGCCTATATTTATAGTTAAAAGGAATTTTAAATTTCCATTAAAGGATAATAAAAACTTAAGATGTATCCCCCTTTTCCATCTAAATTCATAGCTCCCCTGAATTCCATCACAATCCCCTGAAATCTATTCTCACTTCAATGCCTCAAGGATGGCCCTTATCTGGACACACACATGCACACCTCGAAATAGCATTAGCTGTCTAGAACCCACTGGCCTCTCTTCAGAAAGCTGGATTCCAGGCCAGTCCTCTCTGTCAGAGAATAGCCAACTTCAAGCTTGTGACTATGATTCTCAGACTTTGCTAGTACATCCAGATAAGAACTGACCTTGAATTTAATCCTTGCCTTCTCTTGTCAGTTCCAGAATGACTCCCTGTGACAGGCTGAGAAACAGGCTTTCTTTTTTTTTTTTTTTTTAAGTCCTTTATTTTCCCACTACATACTTCCCTTTTTAAAAAAATTACCTCTCTCTCTCTATATATAAATTTTATACATAAGGTTCTTATTAGTCATCAATTTTATACACATCAGTCTATATATGTCAATCCCAATCACCCAATTCAACACACACCCCCCAGCCCCCCGCCACTTTCCCCACTTGGTGTCCATACGTTTGTTCTCTACATCTGTGTCTCAATTTCTGCCCTGCAAACCAGTTCATCTGTACCATTTTTCTATGTTCCACATATATGCGTTAATATACGATATTTGTTTTTCTCTTTCTGACTTACTTCACTCTGTAGGACAGTCTCTAGATCCATCCACGTCTCAACAAATGACCCAGTTTCATTCTCTTTTATGCCTGAGTAATATATACCATTGCATATATGTACCACATCTTTATCCATTCGTCTGTCGATGGGCATTTAGGTTGCTTCCATGACCTGGCTATTGTAAATAGTGCTGCAATGAACATTGGGATGCGTGTGTCTTTTTGAATTATGGTTTTCTCTGGGTATATGCCCAGTAGTGGGATTGCTGGGTCATATGGTAATTCTATTTTTAGTTTTTTAAGGAACCTCCATACTGTTCTCCATAGTGGCTGTGTCAATTTACATTCCCACCAACAGTGCAAGAGGGTTCCCTTTTCTCCACACCCTCTCCAGCATTTGTTGTTTGTAGATTTTCTGATGATGCCCATCCTCACTGGTGTGAGGTGATCCCTCATTGTAGTTTTGATTTGCATTTCTCCAATAATTAGTGATGTTGAGCAGCTTTTCATGTGCTTCTTGGCCATCTGTGTGTCTTCTCTGGAGAAAAGTCTATTTAGGTCTTCTGCCCATTTTTGGATTGGGTTGTTTGTTTCTTTAATATTGAGCTGCATGACCTGTTTATATATTTTGGAGATTAATCCTTTGTCCATTGATTCATTTACAAATATTTTCTTCCATTCTGAGGGTTGTCTTTTCGTCTTGTTTATGGTTTCCTTTGCTGTGCAAAAGCTTTTAAGTTTCATTAGGTCCCATTTGTTTATTTTTGTTTTCATTTCCATGACTCTAGGAGGTGGATCAAAAAAGCTCTTACTGTGATTTATGTCAAAGAGTGTTCTTCCTATGTTTTCCTCTAAGTCTCCGGTCTTACATTTAGGTCTCTAATCCATTTTGAGTATATTTTTGTGTATGGTGTTAGGGAGTGTTTTAATTTCATTCTTTTACATGTAGCTGTCCAGTTTTCCCAGCACCATTTATTGAAGAGACTGTCTTTTCTCCATTGTATATCCTTGCCTCCTTTGTCATAGATTAGTTGACCATAGGTGCTTGGGTTTATCTTTGGGCTTTCTATCTTGTTACATTGATCTATGTTTCTGTTTTTGTGCCAGTACCATATTGTCTTGATGACTGTAGCTTTGTAAAATAGTCTGAAGTCAGGGAGTCTGAGTCCTCTAACTCCATTTTTTTCCCTCAAGACTGCTTTGGCTCTTCAGGGTCTTTTGTGTCTCCATACAAATTTTAAGATTTTTTGTTCTAGTTCTGTAAAAAATGCCAATGGTAATTTGATAGGGATTGCATTGAATCTGTAGATTGCTTTGGGTAGTATAGTCATTTTCACAATGTTGATTCTTCCCATCCAAGAACATGGTATATCTCTCCATCTGTTGGTATCATCTTTAATTTCTTTCACCAGCGTCTTATAGTTTCTGCATACAGGTCTTTTGTCTCCCTAGGTAGGTTTATTCCTAGGTATTTTGTTCTTTTTATTGCAATGGTAAATGGGAGTGTTTCCTTAATTTCTCTTTCAGATTTTTCATCATTAGTGTTTAGGAATGCAAGAGATTTCTGTGCATTAATTTAACCAAATTCATTGATTAGCTCTAGTAGTTTTCTGGTGGCATTTTTAGGATTCTCTATGTATAGTATCATGTCATCTGCAAACAGTGACAGTTTTACTTCTTCTTTTACAATTTGTATTCCTTTTTCTTCTCTGATTGCTATGCTAGGACTTCCAAAACTATGTCGAATAATTGTGGTGAGAGTGGACATCCTTGTCTTGTTCCTGATCTTAGAGGAAGTGCTTTAAATTTTTCACCATTGAGAATGATGTTTGCTGTGGGCTTGTTGTATATGGCCTTTATTATGTTGAGGTAGGTTCCCTCTATGCCCACTTTCTGGAGAGTTTTTATCATAAATGGGTGTTGAATTTTGTCAAAAGCTTTTTCTGCATCTATTGAGATGATCATATGGTTTTTATTCTTCAATTTGTTAATATGGTGTATCACATTGATTGATTTGCATATATTGAAGAATCCTTGCATCCCTGGGATAAATCCCACTTGATCATGGTGTATGATCCTTTTAATGTGTTGTTGGATTCTGTTTGCTAGTATTTTGTTGAGGATTTTTGCATCTATATTCATCAGTGATATTGGTCTGTAATTTTCTTTTTTTGTAGTATCTTTGTCTGGTTTTGGTATCAGGGTGATGGTGGCCTCATAGAATGAGTTTGGGAGTGTTCCTTCCTCTGCAATTTTTTGGAAGAGTTTGAGAAGGATGGGTGTTAGCTCTTCTCTAAATGTTTGATAGAATTCACCTGTGAAGCCATCTGGTCCTGGACTTTTGTTTGTTGGAAGATTTTTAATCACAGTTTCAATTTCATTACTTGTGATTGGTCTGTTCATATTTTCTATTTCTTCCTGGTTCAGTCTTGGAAGGTTATACCTTTCTAAGAATTTGTCCATTTCTTCCAGGTTGTCCATTTTATTGGCATAGAGTTGCTTGTAGTAGTCTCTTAGGATGCTTTGTATTTCTGCGGTGTCTGTTGTAACTTCTCCTTTTTCATTTCTAATTTTATTGATTTGAGTCCTCTCCCTCTTTTTCTTGATGAGTCTGGCTAATGCTTTATCAATTTTGTTTATCTTCTCAAAGAACCAGCTTTTAGTTTTATTGATCTTTGCTATTGTTTTCTTTGTTTCTATTTCATTTATTTCTGCTCTGATCTTTATGATTTCTTTCCTTCTGCTAACTTTGGGTTTTGTTTGTTCTTCTTTCTCTAGTTCCTTTAGGTGTAAGGTTAGATTGTTTATTTGAGATTTTTCTTGTTTCTTGAGGTAGGCTTGTATAGCTATAAACTTCCCTCTTAGAACTGCTTTTGCTGTGTCCTGTAGGTTTTGGATCATTGTGTTTTCATTGTCATTTGTCTCTAGGTATTTTTTGATTTTCTCAGTGATCTCTTGGTTATTTAGTAACGTATTATTTAGCTTCCATGTGTTTGTGTTTTATACTTTTTTTTCCCTGTAATTCATTTCTAATTTCACAGCCTTGTGGTCAGAAAAGATGCTTCATATTACTTCAATATTCTTAAATTTACTGAGGCTTGATTTGTGACCCAAGATGTGATCTATCCTGGAAAATGTTCTGTGTGCACTTGAGAAGAAAGTGTAATCTAAGGAAGTGTAATCTGCTGTTTTTGGATGGAATGTCCTATAAATATTAATTAAATCTATCTGGTCTATTGTGTCTTTCAAAACTTCTGTTTCCTTATTTATTTTCATTTTGGATGATCTGTCCATTGGTGTAAGTGAGGTGTTAAAGTCCCCCACTATTATTGTGTTACTGTTGATTTCCTCTTTTATAGCTGTTAGCAGTTGCCTTATGTATTATGGTGCTCCTATGTTGGGTGCATATATATTTATAATTGTTATATCTTCTTCTTGGATTGATCCCCTGATCATTATGTAGTGTCCTTCTCTGTCTCTTGTAACATTCTTTATTTTAAAGTCTATTTTATCTGATATGAGTATTGCTACTCCAGCTTTCTTTTGATTTCCATTTGCATGGAATATCTTTTTCCATCCCCTCACTTTCAGTCCGAATGTGCCCCTAGGTCTGAAGTGGGTCTCCATTCAGCAAGCCAAACAGGCCCTCCTTTATTTATTTATTTATTTATTTATTTTGCGGTACGCGGGCCTCTCACTGTTGTGGCCTCTCCCGTTGTGGAGAACAGGCTCCGGACGCGCAGGCTCAGCGGCCATGGCTCACGGGCTCCAGATTCTTAAGGCTCATAAGCAACAGCATTCTTGCTCACAATATTTCCCTGTCCCCTTTCCCTTGGAGGCTGTGTTCGATACATCCTGAGCCTCCGTGGTTGTGTGCCCCCTATTCTGCTCAGGGCTGCTCTGCTTGATCTTTCTGTCCCGGATGGCAAACAGCAGCCCAGATGCTAAGTACTACCATAAACATTCTTGCTCACGCATCCAACCCAGTGTGATCCCTGACCTTGAGTGACGGTGGTAGTGCTTGCCAGGCAGGCAGCCAGTGGACCACTGTGCCTGACCCTATTGTTGCCTCAGAGGAGAGCCTCTCCCTGCCGAGTGCTGGGGAACAAAGCTTCACAAAATCTGCCACCAGGGCACAATGAAAGCGAAGGGGTGGATGCTTAAGCATGACTGTGGAACCTTACTGGAACAGTTGCTGGAGCCAATTCATAGCCCTTGGAATGAACTAGAATGATCCCTCAGAGCAGGAGAAAAAAAAATTCCTAGAAGCCATTCAAGAAGACCTACCTCCCAGATGATCTAATTTTAAAAAATTGTTTTACATTGCTTAGGTCATTGAAACCAAAGCAGGTTTTCCTTTTTTCTCTTCATTAATTCTCATTTTGAGTTACCTGGTTACCTGTCCAGGCTCAGTTGGCAAACAGATAAAGTCAGTGTGGGAGGGACAAGCGTACACCTGTGCTGCCATTCATGCCAAAGCTGGAGGCTGCTGTCAGTACAGCAACTTTTTGATCCTTTCGTGGCTTCAAATCACAAGTTTGAAATACAAGAGAAAACATCAAATCCATAGTGCTTAAGAGTGGAAGGATTCAAGGAATCTGTTCAGGACACACCCCTGACAGATATGCAGAACTTCAACCCAAATAGCCATCCCTCTCTGAGACCTGCCTCCCCTAGCCACCATCTCTGTCCCACCTCCTTGGATAAGGGGACTCCATCAGAGACTGAGGTCTACAAGATTTCATTTTCTTCCACCTCTCATGTTTAAGGGCATGAAAACAAAATGCTTTAACAACGACAACAACAAAAATAACTGCTGCCGTTCTGTGTCTGGGGAGAAGCTTTTCAAAGGAAAAGGCATCAGGGTGTGGCCTTGATTCATGAAAGTGACCTAGAGAGTGACCTGGTCTGACCTAGAGAGGCCGGGACAGAGAAGCACCAAACTTCTCTTAATAAAGTAACCAGAAATCTGAGTTTCCTCAGGGAAGCAAAGTGACATCATAGGATCTGAGTCTCCAAAATCAAGCAGTGGTCTCTGGAGACATGACCGAAGGTAGCAGGCCTTGAGCCTCAACGAGGGCCATGAAAAATTTCTTGGGGCAAGAATGGCTACAGCATTTTACAGAACAGTGGCATTTTTATTTTCTGTTTTAAATAGTTTCTCTTCTTCATTATGTTGTGACCCCTTCCATAACCTCTAACCACTCTGTAAATCTGTTACACACAACAGCTTTGATTGAGGGGAGCTTTGGGGATGAACAGAGATGCTATCCAGTGTGAGGGGAAGGAGGGGTAGGTCAGCAATTGCAGGAGCTGTGAGTGGCCATTAAGAACAGGCTACAGTGGAGAGAAGGCTGGAGCATGGGCCACCCCACGTCGTGAAGGGACGTGAGATGACTCCCTTTCACTCAAAATACACTAGAAGTAGGTGAACTTGATAGGAAGGCAGGAAAGAAGCTAGTTCCTACTGGGGAAAGGGCTGTACTCGCAGGAAACACTTGGATACTTGGTTTACATATGAAAAAAACCCCCACATTTCTCTGGTTTGGATGACAACCTCCTACACACACACACACACACACACACACACACGCACACACACACACACACAATTAATCATTCCTATTTCTTGGTTTCCTTAAGGTTCTATTTATCTTCTATTAGAGCAATTATCCCATTACATTATATTATTTCTGGTATACTCATATGTTTTTATAATTATACTTGTGAACTTTTTCTTGGTATCTTTTACCTGTCAAGCTCCTGGCATGTGTTAAGAAGTGTTTGTTGAATGAATATTTGAATAATTGGCTACTACACATATTTGTTAACAAGATGGAACCCTGAGTCACTCAGCAGAATCAAGTCTCATTTGTCATCAAGGAGCTGATGCCAGTTTTGTTCTTACCTTTCTGCTCAACCCTGAGGCATGCAGATGAACCCTGGACTTCAGGAAGCATTAGTTCTGTGATGATCCACACTGGAATCTGCAACACTCCTCCACGTCCTGTGGCTTCTGGCTGAGGAGGAGGTGTGGACAGGCTGGTGTAGGCATGTCACTGTCACTGGGCCTGGCAGAGCTGGCCCAACTGCACTGCCCAATACAGGGGTCAGCTTATCTCCAAGAGCATCAATGGCCTGTGAGTAAGAAGAGTGGGCGTTTGAGCGCACATGGCATTTGAGTCATTTGGCAAGTGCCTGGAAGGCTCTCATCACACAGCTCCCCACATTGAGTTTTCCATTTCCTGTCATAATACCCCAAATTCTGTCACCATTATCTATTCATGCTTTTGAGTATTTCAGAGATTCCAATTATTGAGTGATTTCTTTACTTGGTATCTGTGTAGGATCCTGGAACAGGGGGAGGTGGGAATAGGTAAGGAAGACAGAAAAAGAAATGGGACAGAGATATAAACACACTTTGTCTCTCTTCTAGTGGTTCCCAGCGCAGGGCAACACTTTCCAGAATACCCTTAGCCCTTCCAAAGTTGCCCAGACAATATTGAGAAGCCCAGCAGGCCAGGACTCATAACACATATTCTTTTTTTTTTTAATATTTATTTATTTATTTATTTGGTTGCATCAGCTCTTAGTCACAGCAGATGGGTTCCTTAGTTGCGGCTTGCCAGCTCCTTAGTTGTACCATGCAAACTCTTAGTTGTGGCATGCATGTGGGATCTAGTTCCTGGACCAGGGACTGAACCCAGGCCCCCTGCATCGGAAGCGTGGAGTCTTAACCACTGAGCCACCAGGGAAGTCCTTCATCACACATATTCTTCAATACATGCTCTCTCTCCCAGCCACACAGCACCTGAAAACTCAAGCACTCAAGAAATAAGAGAGAAGAATATCAAAACATGTATGTTGCTTGAGATGGTACTGTCACCTTGGTATGCCCCAGGCCCACATTTCCAGGCTCCCTTCTCCATCCAGATAAGACCTAGAATCTGAAGAAGAATCCCTTTCTAGATGAAGACTAAGAATAAAAGGAAACGCAGGACTGAATTTCCTAATCCCAAACTGGAATGTTGGTTCAGACACATATGTAAATTTTTTCTGTGACATCTTAAAGAAGGAAAATAAATTGCCTTTAGTTTGCACATAATAAATCTCCTTTATTAATGGATTTAACTTTATTAACTCCTGCTGACACCACTTCTGGAACTGCTTCTCTTAACCACCCAGACCGTGGCCATATGCACAGGCCCTGGAATCTGCATTCCATTTACCTTCCGTGACCAGCTCAAACCAGTGATTTGTTGTGCTTTCTCTTCTCATTGTAAATAAATATTCACTTTTGTACCTAATTTTGCACCTGTGGTTTTGTGTTCCTTTTCATCAAGAGGGCCCCCATGTTCTATAAGTTTCAGCACCCGCAAAGTTGGATCTGCCCTTTCATACCTCTACTCATACAGTGCACATGCTCAGAGTGCATAATTACATAGGAAATCTCAATTAACAAGGGCCCTGATAACTGATTCTTAATTAACCAAAATGTTCTCTGCATAATGCCGTCAGATGCAAGTAATGAAATTGGAAGAAAAAAGGCAATTTCTAATCTTAGAAATGTAGCAAGTGTTCTACTTGGTCCCAAATCTTTTCTCCCTCTGCATGCAAAGAAATACATGATAACAGCTAACACTTACATAATATTTACTGTGAGCTGGGCTCCTTTCAGTCCTCACAAGTATCCCCTTGAGGTGGGTACTCTAACTGTACTCATTTTATAGATAAGGAAACTGAGGCATAATTTCCCAAAGTTACACCTAATATACAGGCCATCTGCATCCAGGATCTAGGGTCTCCACCTCTAAGCTATGTCACCTGTGTAGGATCATTATTTATGTTAGAAATGATGACCCAGTAACACAGAAACAAAATGTTTACTTTGTTTTCAATTGACAAACTGAAGCCCCTATTTCTCTCAGCATTCTGGTTAAAAAAGTTGTGGTTACTTCACTTTCGATTTCCTCTTTTCCTCAATTAGAAATGAGAAACATCCCTAGAAAACCAGGGTAGCCTGACACACGGTAAGGGATTATAATGGGCTGCGTGGTGCCCCCAGAGATATCAGTCCTAACCCTTAGAACCTATGAATGTTATTTTATATGGTAGTTTTAACAGATGAGACTAAATTAAGGAGTTTGAGATGAGATTATCCTGAATTACCTGGGTGGCTTCTAAATACCACCAAAAGTATCTTTTCAAGAGATTAGACACACACAGAGGAGAAGGCGATGTGAAGATAGAGACAGAGATTAGAGTGATGCAGCCACAAACCAAGGAACACCAGGAATGCTGGCAGTCACCAGAAGCTAGAAAATGCAAAGAACTCATTCTCCTCTGGAGCCTGTGCAGGGAGTGTGGCCCTGCTGACACCTTGATTTCAGATTTCTGGCCTCCAGAACTGTGAAAGAATAAACTTCTGTTGTTTTTAAGCCATCAAAGTTGTGTTAGTTTGTTACAGCAGCAATAGGAAACTAATACAAGGTTCAATACATGGCAGCCAATAGTTAGAGCACAATAATAATCATAGCTGCTGCCAGGCACTGCATCCTTATAATGTATTGGTTATGCACTCTGTGACATTTATTCCCCATAAGGTAAATGAAGAAAGTGAGGTCACACAGCTGCTAAGTGGCAGAGCAAGGATTTAAACCCAGGTCTAACTCCAAAGGCTATGAACAGAAACAACATATGGAATATACTGTCAATCCTAACACCTTACATGGAAATTACTAACCAAAAATGAGAGCCAAACTCCAACAGTTCTTAATGATTTTTCTGAGACTAGATTTCCTAAATAAACTTTCAGTCTTTGTCCATACACCCTCTCACATTTGGTTATTTGTTGGTTCTTCTTAGTGCCACTTAAAAATGAGGTACAAACTACCGTTAGCCTATTTTCCAAATGAAGAAACTGAGACACGGAGAAGTTATTTGCTGGAAGTCAGCTCCCAGAGCCTGGCCTGGAAATGTTTGCCCTCATCACTCCTTTATCTATCCCTGAAGAATCTTGGTCTGGGTCTGTAAGAAAGAGCTGGCAACTTTCAATTTTTTAAGTGCCTTTTAGTTTCAGTAGGTGTATCAGCTCTGTGCACAAAGGTTAATTAAACCACTATAAAATGCAGAAGCAGCCAGGTCTTTGTCTCCGAGGTAATAAAATCACAAATGATTCCTGTTCAAAATGAAGCTGTAATAATCTGTTGCCAGTGGGTTGTGTGCATTTTTTCTGTTTTAACAGCAAGTACTTCTCTCTTCATCAGAAACATTAGGTCACAAAAGCCAATCTCATCTACATCTTTACAATGTTCTTTATCATCTTTCTGCATGCAGGAGATAGAACTGGTAATGAAGCAGCCAAATTGGATTCTAGGGAGGATTTGTCCTGACTTAGAATACTTTCAGAATCCATTTAAAATGCTTGTGATTTATCATTAAGCCCTCTGAAGCCATTTATTTGGAGCCAGCTTTTCAGGGATAGGACATCAATTGTGTCCAGTTATAGGGAATTATAACACAGCTGATGAAGTGTGACAACACAGAGTCCACTGGATTTGCAGGAGATTATAGGAGGGCGCTATAGAAGTCAGCAGCTATTCCATGGAAAATGTTTCTGAGCAGAAAGAGAGAGCATGAAAATAAGGAAACAGATTCTATCCTGTCGCCTGACACCTCTCCTGTGGTCCCTGCGTTGAGCTTATGTGGGTTTCCACTCCCACAATTCCTTTTACCTGCCCCTGTACTTTGTTTGCATCTTCTCCGGCCCACTCCCTCTCTCCCTCAAGCAGGTACCATACAAAACTAGAAGCAGGGATAGAAGGCGGATTGATGCTTGTGGCTAAGCAGGGGTGGGTAGTATGCTTAGCCACATCATGGACACAGTTATATTCTGAAAAGGGCAGGTGGCATGTTATCTAATGAGATTTTAGCTGAACCATAAAATCCAAAATACTTCACAAACCATGAATCATAGTCTTGTACTCACAGCTGCATCTACATGGAGGTATTCTAGGTCAGCCTGCCCCCTTCCCACACTACACATACTAGGCTCTGGAGAAGTTCGTGGGAGGGGCAGTGGTGAAGTGTTTCAACCTTGCTGGCAATATCGTCTAGAATTACCAGTATACATACTTTGTGATCCAAACATTACATTTTTGTGATCCCATCCTAAGAGGAAAGAAAAAAATGCCCTAGTGTGTACAGATTTATGTGGAAGGGTGTTTGTTGCCTAAAAATCTAGGGAGATGGAGAAGGGGGCCAGAAAGTGTAAAAGAGCCCCAGTTGATCTAGTCACTCTTCCCTCTCTTTTTTCTTTCCTCCCTTTTGTGACCCATTTGAAAATAACTGTCTTAATGTATGTGCCCTACTTCAATTATCAAGAGGCAGCTGTAATAATGATAGACAGTAGCATTTATAATGTGCCAGACACTGACCTAAAGGTATGAGCATAAACTAATTCATTTAATTCTCACATCAACCTACAAGGGAGGTGTTAATTATTATCATCCCCATTTTACAGATGAGAATAGACAAAGAGGTTAAGAATCATACTCATGATTACAGAGTTAGCTAGCGGTAGAGCCGGGGTTTAAAACCCAGGAAGTCTAGCTTCAGACTATATGGAGCGATGTGAGCCAGAGCAAATGAAATAGGGCAGGCTCACAAGCTCAATAAAGCGTTTTTATGCCCATGTTTCTCATTGATCTTGTTACTTGGGCGAGACCTAAAGAACTGTTCTACCAGTACTTCTCAGTGCTCACCCATTGCCACACTCATCAGTGAATTGCCCTGGTCCATCTGAAGAAATGATTCTGAGAAAACATGCTCTACTGTTTCTCTCCTTCCCTCAGTCCCTCCCTTGCCATGGAAACAGGCTCCTTTCATAAGCAGAGAACTGTACTGTCTCCCATTAAAAGTCTGTTAAAAAAAAAGGGCTGGGACTTCCCTGGTGGCGCAGTGGTTGAGAGTCCGCCTGCCGATGCAGGGGCCGCGGGTTCGTGCCCCAACCCGGGAGGATCCCACATGCCGCGGAGCGGCTGGGCCCATGAGCCATGGCCGCTGAGCCTGCGCGTCCAGAGCCTGTGCTGCGCAACGGGAGAGGCCACAACAGTGAGAGGCCCGCGTACCGCAAAAAAAAAAAAAAAAAAGGGCTGAAATCCCATGATGTCTAGTTCTTCCCTACCGCGTTCCTAACAGCCATCACTTTCCAGACTTGTCTTGAAAATTAGGCTGAGTACTGGCTTGCCTTGAAATCCTTTGCTTAGGGGAGGAGGAGGTGGCGAAGGAGACAGGCATATAAATGTCCTTTTCTCTAAAGATGGCTTCTTCTCAGCCTACAGCATGGAAATTCAGTCTTTCTTGACTTCAAGAATTATGATGTTGTGGGAAGAAAAATATTCTAAGAGTTAAGGGCCAGTTCTGTCACTTTGTAACAATATGTCTTCAACCAAGTCACTTAACTTTCTGAATTTCAATTTTATAATTTGTAAAATGGGACAATTAATTGCTGCTCTACTTACTTTACAAAGCGGTTGCGCCGACCCAAACAAGAACCCAGATCTTCTGACTTTATGTCCATGGTGCCCAAACATCTATCCATCCATCATCCTTTTATTTCTTCACTCTTCAATATGTATAGTATTGTCCAAGAGTTAGTGAAATGAAAAGTACGTGTACGTTGGGAGGTTGGGGGAAGGAAAGAAGAGAGGCACCCCAGATTGGGAAAGGGCATTGAAGGCAGAGAAAATGAGGTGATTAAGAGCATGGTGTGATCAGGGACCTACAGCAGCCCATGACCCCACGTTCTATTTTACATGCTATTCCAATTCCTCTGAGGGCAACACTGTATGTAGCACAAAAAAAGAACTACATTTTAAGGTTTCCTTAAGACAGAGCCATTTTTAGTTCATCCAGCCAGGACTCTCTAGTTAACATCTTCTATCTCACCTTCTCTCTAGGCCCTTCTGCTAAAGCATACAATAACTGGTGAACAGAAGTGAGCAAGGCTTACAAGTCAGGTGGGCATCTCAGATCCAGCCATAGGGAAAGGAATCTGTGAGGTGCTTTAAATCTATATCAGATATAAAAATAAACCTTAGGTATGACATATTGTATATAAAGTGCAGGTTCTGCATGGCCCATTTTTAAGGTGTACACCTTGATGTAAGGGGCATATAGCAATAATACTTTGAATTTGTAAAGTGCTTCTCAATGTATTATTAGATTTACCTTTGAAGTATCCTGAAAAGGTAAAAATATAAGAGAACAGGAAATGTTATTTCACCAGCTCTGTATTATAAATAAAGGAACAGAGACTGGAAGCAACCTGTGATAGATTACACAGCAGCTGAGCAAGAACTTGCCTTTAGGTTTCCTGGACTCCAGGGCAGAGCTGACTTCCCATCTGAGGCGATTACTGAGAATTCATCGTCAGATTATGGAGGACTTCTTCTATTCTGATAATAATGCTGATAATTCTAGAATTAACTCATTGATCCACGTACTCATCTCACAAACCCTTAACTGAGGAAAGGGAGTGGAAGGTGTCTAGAGACGGGGCTGGGGCAGTAATCAGAGGCCAGAGCCTCATGGCCGTGAATGCCAAGTTCAGTGTTAGGCCTGCATCTGAGGGTAACGGGAAATCCCTTGAGTTTTATGTAGGGGAATGTCCCGGGCATTTAGCAGCAGTCACTCTGAGCTACGGTGGGCCCGACAGGAATGGGCAAATCTTGGAGCAGGAAACCAGTCAGAACGATGGCAACAAAGCACGTGAGAGGTGGTGGTGGCAGCCTAAAAAGCGAAGTGAACGGATCACATCCAAATATGAGAACCAAGGTGTCATTCTTTCCTCGAATCCCACTGTTAATGAATTTCTCCTTCTAGGACGACTGCAAATGTGTTTCTGGTAGGAAAACAGTCCCTGCTCTCTGCCTCCCCTTGTTCCCCATCGGTCCCCGCCCCTGGAACAGTCAGGAATGAGACAAGAAACAGAAGGCCGGGACCCCCGGGGTCTTGATTACAGAGATCAATTGTCCTGACGCCCACATTCCAGAGCCCAGGCTCGCTGAGGCCATTTGCAGCACGTCGTGACTTCGCCAGCAGCCTGCTCTTCTCGCTAACGAGGTTTTGCCAGCCTCTTCACATTAAGTCCAGGCATCTCGGCGCCCGCGGTAAGCGCTCTAGCATTTGCTAAAGTCCCACAGGCGGCCAGGCTCAGGAATCTTTCACGACTGATACGAGAACGGTCAGGCGCGCAGCCACTCCCTTTCCCACAAGGCGTAGCGCGGCTGAGGTGTAACCCCGCCCCTGCCGCCTCCCGCAGCCCTATTGGCCAATGCTCCTGCCACTCATCCGAGCGCCCGCCCGGAAGCGGCAGTCTCCTTCCCGCGTTAGCGTCTTTTTGGTTCGTTGTTCCAGGTGCTTCTTTGCTCCTGGAGTACGATGCTGGCTCTCCCTTCGCGGCCTACAGCCGGCCTGCATAAACACTTTCTCTTTGGAGTCTAACCCTGTGAGATGGACCCCGGAGGCATATTCCAGCTTTACAGGCGGAAGAAATAAGGGTCACAGAGGTTGAGTGACTTTCCATAGAACCACGTGCTGGGTTTTAAAACGAGATTTTGATAGTGGTTCCAGACCCGCGTTTTTGGCTCCATAGCATTGACTCAGTGGTTAATCTGAATTTGTTTCTTCATCTGTGAAATTAGGAAAATAAGAGCCACCTTGCAGAACTGGTGTGAAGAATACATAAAGTAACAGGAGAAGAATCGGGTATGAGGACTGGCCCGTGTAGGCTGTTAATGAGTAGTAAGTAAGTAGCTACAGAACCCCCCAGGTCTTCTGGCTTGTAGTCTGGGACTCGTTTTGCAAAACCTGTGATACTCAGAAGTCCAGAGAGCTGAAGATGGTCCAGGGACATATTCAGGGGCTTCAGTGAGTTCTTACATAGGAGACACACTGCCGGAAAACATACTCCTCTAAGACAAATGCTAAACATTATCTACTACCAATAATATAACAGTATATTTTTTTGTCAACTTTTTCCCAGGTATTGTTTTAAGTGCTTTATATACATTGAGTCATTTAATCTTCCCAGTGACCTCTGAGGTACATCCTATTATAATTCCTGTTTTACAGATGAGGAAATTGAGGCACAGAGAGGTTAAATAACCTCTCCTTGTTTAAAAAGCTATAAGTTGTTGGAGCAGAAATTTATACCCAGGCAAGCTAGCCCTTGGAGTCACACACATTAATATTTGTACTATATACAAGAGCTCTCTTTGATAATGAATACTTTTGTCACTATCTCCAAGATGCCTTTAACGTTTTAAAACTCCCAAAAGGCAGGAGGTAAAAAGCCAAAACAACGCAGTGAGAGGAACCTACATCCTGAATTGTGGAGAGACTACGTGCAGACTGATTATTAGAAGCCCATGTGTGGGTCCTGTGTTTGGAATTGCATTTTAGCTGAGTCCTCTGGACTCTCACATCCTTCAGTGTCTCTGTGGACGTGCCCACTGTGGAAAAATGGCTGAATGACATGATTGGGATGGAATGCAGTGGTCATCTTAACTGACCACACAGATACCTGCCAGAAGAGGAATGCCTCACTTCTCGTGATATCTTTGAAGACTTTCTGAGAAGGTGATAATATCATCCAGTTACCTCACAATCACAAGTCGTACTGCAGTGACTGCAAATCCTGTGTGTCTCCTTCAACAGGTGTCACAGAACAAGGAAGGAGGTGGGAGCTGGTAGACCTGAGGGGACCAAGGACTCAAACTGAAGGTTAAATGCTGTAAGATGGGAGCAGAGATTTATATGCCTGGCAGACAAAAAGGGATAATATCTACAGGGAAAAGCTGGAGGCAGTTCTCCCTGGGAGCCAGGTCAGAGTTCCTGCTAAAGTGACTTTGGCCTCTGTAGCTCTGGTGGCCTTGAACTATACAGAACACTTCCATACACAACCTCTGTTTATCCAGAGCAGTCCTGATTCTTGATCAAGAAAAATACCCAGGTTCTTGGGCTTCACCCTTCTCTTCTGCCTTCTCTTCCTCCACCTTTCCGGGTAAGCTTGGGAAATATGGAGTATGAGGAGGGAGTAGGGATAGGCCTGGGGGATAGGACCCAAGTGTTCCCTCAACATCCAGAGATGATATTTTGAGTGACCAGAGAAAATGCAGCCTCCATCAAAGAGGGAAATACAGGGCAATTTTGGTAGAGAAATATTAGTTGTGAGATTCTAGTGGTGAACATACAGACCTAGATGGGAGATGAGGCAAAAGGCTGGGAGCCAATGATGCCATTTGCTTGGGAAATGGAGTAAAGCATGGTATGAGCAATAAATCTTAGGCAGAGGCTGTGGATTAGATGTTTCAGAGGACAGCTTGGTTCTGTGGGTGTTAGCCACATGGGACAGGGGCAGGGCACTGGAGTTAAAGGCCCAGGAACAAATATCAAAAAGTGTGATTCTCGTTCCAGAAAAGAAGGGGCTTCACCAAAACCATTATCCCTCAATCCCTCCATCCCAACCACCTGGAGAGTCTCATTATGATATGAGTAATATCCACTGTGCTGCTTAGTATTCATGCAGAGACATTTATTGTATGTACACTTTGTGTTGGGCTTTTGCTAATTGGCTATGAATGCTAACCTTTCATAAATGATCCTAAAAAAGATTATTTCTGCACTGTGCTCCAAACATTTCTGATTTCAGGGAAAATGGAAGAAGCAGTGGGCTTAGCAGATACTCCTGAATAGCTTTGGAGACATAGGCCAGGGAGAAGATCCAGAATGAGATAAGGAAAACAGTCCTCGCTTTTGGAATCTGAAACATTTAAATGTAGACTTTGATGTTCACCTTGGCACCGTCATTAATGAGCGGATAAGCATTAGGTTGAGGCATGTGAAGTACCGATATTCAATTGTTTCTGATGCACAGAAATGGTAGCTTCATATGACTGAATCTTACAGAATCCTGAGATAAATAAGATATACTAGGGGATGTTTAACTTACTTGATTACAGGGGAAGAAATACTGAGGAATTTTGTCTGGGTCTTTGTGGAGTGAGTACCGCTAACTGTAAACAATCCATTAAAAATAGTCTTGCAACAGTTCTATGAAACAATTTCATTAATGTGATGCAGAAAGATACCACATTTTAATTGGATAAATGCTTGGATGTAAAGTAGAGCTAAAAGGTGTAAAATTGGTTTTCAGTTATTTTGGATGAGAAATTAAAGATGTTGATAGTAAAAAAAAAAAAAAAGTCTTGCACTATCTCTAGCTAAAAACACGAGTTTTATTCATTTATTCGTTCATTGTAAAAACAACAAAAATCATTGAGCATCTCCTATATCTCAGTCACTGTGCTAGAGACAGAATGAAATGATGGTCCCTGCCCTGCAGGCACACACAGAATAGGAGTAAAGGAGGGAGGATGATGCAGTGGATGGTTTATGGGGACCAGTCCTGGGAGAATAGCAAAGCAGTGCAGAGAAGGAGCAATGAAGATTCTGGGGAAGGAGCGGTGTGATCTTAATCAAAGGGTTTGCTGTAGGAGAGAGAAATAATGATTAACCAAATGGTTAAGACAGGAAAGAACATTCCAGACAGAACTGGGGAGAGATGACCACATGATTTAAAGAAACAGGATTAAAATTTAGTAAATCTACAGAGAGGCATTTCTCAAAGGGCTTTAAGCATCAGAGAGAGTCTGTCATATTGTTCATATACCCAGTGTTGAGTCCAAGGTAGTGCCTAGCACATAGTAGGTGCTCAGGAGATGTTGAACTAAACTGACCTGGAAAAAAGCCTGAAGTTGAAATTGATCACATACTCAAAAGAACCTATCTTCTCCCCTATTCTTCTTAGTCCAAACTGATGGAAATTCAGTATGTTGCTTGAAACGTTATGCAAGACAACACACACTTCAGCCTACCTCTGGAAAGAGATGTAGTTATGTAACCCGTTAATCTGTGTGTAAAGTAGATGTCAAAAGAATGTCTTGCCTTGGAAACTTTTTCAGTTCCTTATTTTAAATATGTATTATATACTCTGTATAGGCAAGGTGATATGCCAGGCTCAGGAACACAGTGGTGCATAAGACTATTATACCCTGCCTTCAAGGAACTTAATATTTAATAGATAAAACAGTTATTAAATTAATATTTTCTAATAATAATTGGGGTAAATAAATTGGAAAGCCAGTATTCAGATGCCATGGGAACATATAACTGGGGGCCTAGCCTAGACTGATGCGGGTTGGAAGGGTGCTCAGTATAAGCTTCTTTAAAGAATACACATTTAAGCTGAAATCATATGACAGGGAAGGAAGAGTGTTCCAAGAAGATGGAACAGCACACGTGAGGACCATGAAGAAGGGGAGGCTGGCCTTCTAACAGGTATGACTGTGTGACTATAAATATAAATTGATAAAAACATCTCATATGATCCTTCTAAAGAGTAATTGTTTTGTCTGTCATTTTAATCCAGAAGACCCTAGTTCATAAGGAGGAAAAGCACTTCATTCATTTATTCAGCATATGTTAAATAATTTCCATGTACCTGAAACTGTGCCAGGTACTGAAAATTGAGGAGAGAAAAACCTCATGGACCTCTAGACACTCACAGTCTTGTGAGGAAACAGATGAGCCCACACACCATTACAGTGCAGTGTGGTCGTTTCTGTGCTTGAGGTGTCACCTGCAGGACACAGGAGAGGTATGGTCATATTTGCCTTGGCAAGGCAGGGAGGGGTCTCAGACAAAGTAGCTTCTGAAGGATGAGGGCATTCCAGGAAGCAAGAGAGGCACCGGAGGAGACAGCACGATGTACTCAGGGAAGAGCAAGTCGTGAGTCATACACAGGGCTGCTGGGAAGAAGAAGGAAGTGTGAAAGGAGGTAAAGTCAGAAAGGTGGGCAGGGGTTAGATGTTGAAGCATCTCGGAAAGGACTTTGTATTTTTTCCAGTAGTCAATGGGGAGGATTTTGGGTAAGGAACTGGCATGATCGGTGGACTGGAATAGTTGCGACTAGAAGTAGGAGACCAGTAAGGTGGCAGTTGTCAATCAAGAGTCCAAGAAGAGATAAATGCCCAGGCCCCCTACCAGAGCCATGATCAGGACCAGAGAGGAGGCAACAAAGGTGACAGAAGTGGGATGCTCAAGAGATACAACTGATGGGCTTTGAGAGTGACTGGAGCTGGGCACAGGAGAATAGGAGAGATGGGGGAATCTAGGTCGACTCCAAGGCTTATAACTCAGGAAGCTAGGTGATAGGAGGCATCCGGAGAGACGAGGAGATTCCTTATTGTTCAGACCGCAGCACAGAATCACCAACAGAGCTGACGTATGAATAAGATGTTCGGGTTCTTGAATCACCAAATGTTTTGGAGTTTTAGGAGAGATTTTGCAAAGAGAGCTCTGCAAATACTAAAAAAAAAAGTCTCAAGAGGAATGAATTCTTTATTTCTTAAGTCCCAGCCTCTCAAACACCTCCTCCTGTCTCACTCCCCACAGCTGTATAGCTGAAGCAACAATAGCCCCAGTGCATTGTGCCATTACCACGTATAGCCAAACAACTACATAACCACCAGAGAGCAATGAATATGGCCATAAAGGCACAGAGTAGTAATTATTTTCCCATTAGCACCAGCCACACTAATATCAGCACAGAACAATGAACATTCCTAACCTCACGGTTAGGCTATAACCTCCACATGTCTTGCAGGAATAGATTGATGAATGGCTTAGGAGGAATAAGCAACAATAAGGCAGCTGTGCAGTGAGACCTCTGCATCCTGGCCATGCCTGTGGGAAATCAGCCATGCCATCAGGTGGAAAGGCAGTGGGAGAACTCGGTTTTGATTGCCACTGATCCAGCCAGTCCCCAGACAGAAAATGTCTAATTCAGCTGCCCTTTCTTTGGTTCCCCAGGAAGAAAGCATTTGAGGGGAGAAAAGCTACAGCAGTAATGACACAGCAGACAGAGTCCTTTGCATTTATATTTCTTTATTCTGTCCATCACTAGGCAACTATTCTTTGTGTTTAAAACTACACATCATTCTACATTGTAACACCTTATTCTCTGAAGTAACTGCCTTGGTTTGCAGCATGCTAGGGGATATCCATTCTATTTATTTCTGTTTAGGTCAATCACAATGAAGACCAAGTCATTTTGAACCAATAGCCTGATTTAGGAATCTCTTCTCTGTGTTCTTGTAGTATCATGTTATAGTGGATCATAAACTCCATCGCAATTGCATATTTGTCCATTTTTCCCTCCAGACTGCATCCTGGAGGGTAGGTACTATGTCTTGTCTATGTTTGTAGCCACATCCCCAGCACCTAACACAGCTCTCAGCTACATGGACACTACTCCATAATTGTTGGTTGGATGGATGGATGGATGGACGGATGGATGAGTGAATGTCTTCCCTGAAATTCAAGCTTTAGTGTTTGAAAGTGTGATTATTTGGTTTAAAGAACAGGCAAGGCTAGTTGAATAGACTTGGCCAGTAAGAATTAGGCAAAATGTAAGCTAAAGAGGACTCACTGCACCAGCCTAGAGAGGTCTGATATGGATGAGCCAGGTGCCAGCTGCAGAGGCAAGGCCATTTTTCTCTTCTGGCTGGAAGAGCATGTGGCAGAGACTCACCCGGGGATCTGAATAGCAGAATCACATGAGTGCAATGGCTCATTACTGCACAGGCAAAGAAGGGGTGTGCTCTCCAAGTAAATGTTTATGTCTTCAGTTGGGTTCCCTAGAAGCAGAGCCTGAGCCAAGGATTCTTGTCCAAGTGATTTTTTTTAGTGAGGGCATGCTCTCAGGAGAACGGGAGCGAGAGAAGCAGAAGAGGGCAGGGGAAATGCCAGTATGTGAGCTCAGCTGGAGACTAGCTGCAGCTTTATCACCATGAGCTTTGGGCTTGGTCCCACCTTAAGGCAAGGAGGCTAACTCTTTGTCTCTCTATATGGGTCAGTCATTGGCTGTGGGCTATCCCTTGAAGGCAGGGAACCATATCTGCCTAGTGAGCAAAGATCTTGTTTCAGTGGAGGGTGATTCTCTCCATGGGCAGCTGTGGGTCATTGGCGCTCAATGCCCAGAGCTGGTAGTTTTACCATACATGCCATGGCTGGTAAAAGTAGTCTGGGCATGGCACCAACAGCATTTACTGGAAATGGATGGCGTGAAATAACATGGGTTATAGTAATCTCTCTCAGTTATTGAGCACCTACTATACGCCAAGTGCTGTGCTAAATGATATATATATATATATATATATATATATATATATAAAATATAAATATACACATATGCTCATATAATCCTTGGAATATAGCTCTTAGATAGGTAATATACTACCATTTCCACTGGACTGATGAGGAAACTCAGAAAACACCATACTTCATGCTTAGAATATTGCCTCTCTGTGTCTGCATTTTTATGGCTAGAATCAGGATATTGCACATCCAACTGGCCTGAATTCCATGCATTCATTCAATTCATGAATTTCACCAATGCTTTGGAGCACCTATTACGTGCCATGACTAGACTAAGCCCTAGAGACATATCAGTGAACTGATGGTCTTGAGCCCTGCTCTCAAAGTGTAGGACTAAGCATCAGGCCCAGTTCCAGTACCCATGTGACACAACTAAAAAATATTTTTGGACACCTGTTGTGTACATTCTGCTCCATCAGGCCTTAATCAAGAAAGAATCTCGACCCCAGGCCTCTATAACAATCCCCTTGAATTCCTCACATACAACATGCTACTAGATTAGAAAAATCAGTTTTCAAGATTATGTACAAACCAAGCATCCCTGTGCATGGAAGAGATTGAACTTGGTGAGCTCTAGATCCCCCTCAAGCTCTCACATCCTGGCATTCCTTCTTCTGATGACCCACCCGATTACGGTTACATCCTTTGTAGGGGACTGTGATGGTCAGCTTGACGTGTCAGCTTGGCCAGGCTATAGCCCAGTTATGCAAACACTAATCTAGGTGTCACTGGAGAGGTATTTTGTATATCTAATTAACATTTACTTAAATTGATTTTAAGTAAATGTTATCTTTGATCATCTGGGTGGCCTTCATCCAGTCAGTTGAAAGGCCTTCAGAGCAAAACTGCAGTGTCCCTGAGGAAGAAGAAATTCCATCTGTGGTCTGTAGCATCAGCTCCTGTCTGAGAGTTTCCAGCCTGCTGCTGGCCTGCCTTACAGATTCCGGACTTGCCAGCTGCCCCCATAATCACTTAAGGCAGTTCCTTGGAATAATTCTACATGTGTGTGTGTGTGTATGTGTCTCTGTGTCTCTGTCTCTGTACACATACACACACACATACATAAAAAATCCACTGGTTGTTTCTCTTGAGAACCCTAGATGACACAGGGACCCACCATGTCCTTTTTTTTCTTGTAATATTGTCTGGTGTGTATAGTCTTGTATCTTGCATGTATAGTTATGGACCCATTTAGATTACTAGTAAGCACAGGCTTAAAGAACCAGTGCTTAAAGAACCAGTAAAATAAGACCACAAAAACATGAGAAAAGTTCATCTTGAATTCACTTAACTTGTCCAAAATTTTGCAATCAGAAAATCCAGAACTTTTACACACATGTAAGGTCTGTGTTTTACACTATAGGCTTGTTTTTTTATTTTGACCTGTAAACGGGTGGGAGGGATCGTACCTTTTCATGTTAGAGCCTCTAAAGGTATTCATGCAGCTCTGTATGTTCCCAAGTAGAATGTAAACTCCACGAGGTCAGAGGCCAAGTCCTAGTTTTTTTGTGACCCTATAGTACCTGTATGGTGCTTAACAGAGACTCATATATACAGGAGGTGTTGAATCAATCTATTTATTTTCCTTTTGTTTCATTTCTCCAGAATATGTTACCTTTGGGAAATGAGAAACAGGCTCAGAGAAATGTTGGTTGGTTGGTTGGTTTTTAGGCTAATCGATTTACCATCTCCAAGGGAGAGGCTGCTTCCTCAGTATAGTTAGAGATTTATGATCTGAAGAGCATTCCAGAGACTAGCCCTTCTCTTGTGTCTGTGTCATTGGTAGGGAGCTGGGGGGTCCAGATGACTGATGTGCATCAAGCTTTGCAAGCATTTTACAGAGATTAGTTTTCACCACAGCACAGGGGAAGGCTGCCCCAAGCCAGCAACAAGCACTGTTGGCAGTGGGAGGGATTACAAGGGACTTTTGCTGAGACTCAGAGTCTAGACTCTTTCTCGTATACAATCTGGAATAGCTGTGTGATGTGTAAACAGCAAGCCTCCAATAAATCTTTGATCATAGGTTGGCTGACTCTTGACCCTTGAATTATTTACACTCTTGGTGGAGAAAGTGAGGAGAGGTGCAGGTTCAGAGCAGAGCTCTTTTCAGGGCCACGTAGAGAGTACTTTCATTTATCACCTTTCACAGTAATGATCTGGAAACAACCATGGCAATTACCCCGGAGGCAGATGTTTGCATGTGTGGAGTCTGAGGATGCTGAGTCGTCAGAGTTACACCAAGCAAATGAGCAGTTCCCCGGAGAAGGACAGACATTCACTGTTAGCCCGAGGTCGGTGAGTTCAGCACCGGGTGGAGGCTGCTTATTGCTACGAACACCTGGCCTGAGCCTTCGTCAATGGCCTGAACCTTCCTTTGGCTGTTGAACAATATTCAGACTCTTTCTTGAACACACCCTGGAATAGTGATGTGAAGTGTAAACAGCAGGTGTCCAATAAATTTGTGTTCATAAACTGGCTGAGACCTGACCCCTGGATTACTAACACCCCTGATAGAGAAAGTAGGGA
>NW_006793498.1:5322977-5328160 GCF_000442215.2 Lipotes vexillifer | reverse complement strand
AAAGATCCAAGTCCTCACACAGATAACTGTAGCTTCAGCTGAGAATTTATGAACTTGAAAAGAGAAAACATAAATTAATTATTTAGATCATAAAGGAAGGACTTCAAGTTGAGTCCAACCCATGATGTGAAACTTCCATTAACCGGAGTGTGTGCTCTGGGGTCTCTCACCCCCAACCAAGGACAGAAAATATTGTGCACCTGGACACTGCAGAAACAGAGGCAGATCTCAGGGCCCAAGAAAAATGTGGGGAAGGACTTCCAGAATAAGCAGATTAAGACAGTCAAATTATAAAACAGCTGTGTGTAGTAATGCCCCAAAAAGCACTGAGAAAAGAAAGAAACGTGAGGGTGGAATAGACCGCATCTCATGTGTCTCTGAAAGCGTCTCTTCCAGCCCCATTAATTCCACCACTTCCTCACTTGTCTCTGCTTCCTGCCTTCCCGCTTCCATCCATTCCCCTCCACACTGGCCAGTGACTCTCTTCCTGTCCTCTCCCCTATTAAAGCCTTCAGTGTAAAAGCCCACATCCTTCACAGGACACTCAGAAGCTTCCCAAACTAGCCCCGGCCTCTCTCCAGCCACATCTGTCACTCGGCCTCCCTCCCCCTATTCTCTGTTCACACAACTATTGCACATTCCTTTAACTGCTCCCTGCTCTTCCAGCTTCCAGGCCTGAAATACCCTCAGCAAACCTTTCAGGAGCTCACCAACCCTGTCAGGTCCATTCAAATCTGGGTCCCGTCTCCTCAGGCTGAGTCCATCCATCCTTCCTTGATGCTTCCCCAATAATTCCCACTCTCCATGTGCCACTGTACTCTAATTACTTATCTAGTTGATTCGTACTTTAATTCTCTCTAGAGTATGAACTCCTCAAAGCCACAGGCAGAGGTTTATTCTTTTCTTTAAATTCTCGGTGCCTCCTTTGGTACCTGTTACTTAATAGGTCCTCAATACATGGAGTTGGACAAATGAATTAAGTAATCAGTTAAGCCACTTAGATCTCTAGGCCTGATGTCCAGCTTGCACTCAGGTATTTTCTCTCACGCATTCTCTATGTGCTGCTGCTCTGAGAATCTGTGCTCATTGCTATGTCCAACTCACACCACTGCCTCATAGTTCCATGTATTCACGGTGACTTCTGTGCATAATCTGTACTCATGTTGTAGGAAGTAAGCTTCCCAAAGACTCTAAAGCACCAAGCAATGAATATGGGATGGCAAATAAATACTATCGAATTATGTCAGCAATTTGTCCTACTTTCCTGCCATTCAGTTCTGTGCTTTGAAAAAAGAGAGACTCACATGCAGGGTCCAAGGCTGGTCTGAATTCCAGGGAAATCCACTTGTTAGTGGGGTCGGGACCTGCATGCACTTACTGCCTTCCTTCGGTTATTCTCCATCCGCTGCCAGATCATGGCCCCCAGATACACAAGGACCCTCCTTCCAGGCCCCGTTTGGAGTGGGGCTGATTAGTGATCTCCTGGAAATCAGGTACAGCCTTTGGGCCAAGAGAGAAGCCTCGTTGGGGCCAGTGTGGGGCGGGGAGTTGCTCTTCAGAATAGAATCGTGCCTAAAGTGAGGCATAATTTGGCTTAATTCAGCGTTCTGAACAAACAACGACAAATGAGAGCTTTTCGTTGTTGCTGTAGCTCCGTGAGCAAGCTGAACTAAGCAATTAGAGAATGGTGATTGTCTACAATCAGAAGGGGAGAAGTGTCAGAACGAGGCCAGCAGAAGCAGTGACACGATAGATAATTTATTAGATGTTGAATGGCTGTTTTTCTCTCTCCAGGCCTTTGTGAGAGAAACATCCAAATGCCACAAGTACATCCCCAGGGAGGCTCAGGGTGGCAGGATCCCAGGCTATGGGGACATAATTGCCTTTTATCTGCTCTGATTTGGGCTTTATCAAATCATCTGGCTTCCAGGGCATTCTGTAGCAGAAGCGCTCGTGGTGTTCCAGCACTGGGCCCACTTCTGCTGGAACAACCAGGGGCCCGAGAACCTGAGGGACCACAGGCTTCCAACCCATGCTCTTCCTCCCAGGCCTCGGGGCCTGTGCTGGCCATTCTTCTGATAAACCCTGATCTGGCTTCTTGCTAAGTTCTTTGGGGGCTCCAGCCTTGTCTCTTTTCATACCAGACTGGTTTTGGTCTGGGCTCTGTGCCCATGGGAGACTTGCAAGGTTAATAATAAACAAGTAGTCACGGTAAATATGACTTTTGCCCCCATAGGGAAGAGTGGTGGGGCTTAAAGGCTTTTGTAGGACTCAGCATCCACTTGTCCATCTGTCCATCCATCCATCCTTCCAGTAAAGCTCTGTTGTATTCGGTCTGCTCAGAGAACAGGGAGGTTTTGCCCTGAGGTAGCTCACAGCAGAGAGGAAATTAGACCAGACACCAAATAAGCACCATGAGGTGCTTAGAAGGTCAGAGATCATACCTCTCTACCGTTAGCTTGGAGGCCCTAAGGAGGCATGGAGACACCCCACACTCCGCAGTGACCAAGCAACAGCTGGTCCATGGGGTTTCAGCTTCCCAGGAAGATTTGAATAAGTGAAACCTACTGTTGCCAGTGGTTGGTCATATAGAAGACACTCTGAAATCTTTGGTGACCAGCAAAAGCTGGCGGTTGTCAGGGACATTCAGGGCTCTCTGTCCTGCCCCTGCCTTCCCTCAACCCCCCCGCCCTTCTCTCCCCCCCTCTCTCTCTCTCTCTCTCTCTCTCTCTCTAACACACACACACACACACACACACACACACACACACACACACACACCTTCCATTTGCCCCAGCCATATGCAGGTATTGCTGCTCGCTGACACATTAGGCTGTTTCATCCCTTTGTCCTCACGTTCTGTCTTCCAAGTGGTCTGCCTGGTGAGACCTCCTGGGTAGCCTCAGGACCTGCATATATAGACACCTCTGCAGAAACCCCTGGGAGGTGTCAACCATCCCCATCACTGCACTCCGTCCACATCTACTCCAGTGTGTGCATGTGATCACAGGCCGACTAGTGAATACACATGTGGAACGCTCACTCATCCTTGCATCCTTGGGACCCAGAAGGAATGCCATGAAATGTGTTGAAAAGGAATCAGTGTTGAATATTCAGGTATCTTGTTAAAATATTCTTCTTTGTATCTCTCATATTCATTCATTCTCTGATTCAATTTCAGACATTTGTTGAGCACCTACTGTGTGCCAGGCATTTGGTTCAACCCAGCTGTCATGGTCTCTTCCTTTAAGAATCTTCTATGTATTCTTAAATTAACCTTGAGACTTGTGCAAATAGTGTGTGTTCAAGTCTTGAAGTGAGTTGGAGAAAAAAATACCATCTTATATTTACACAAGTGATTTAGTATATCATGAAGCATTTGAAAGTCCTTTGATGAAGACCTCTCACGGTTGAGTAAGGAGGTTCACACTCATCCCTACTCCAGGGGACCATGGAAGGCAACATGGTTCTAAAATCTGAGCTGTGTGTTTTCTGTGGAGCTAGCACATGCATTCAGCAGCTCCTGATGCCACTTTGAAGCAGAGATGGGTGACAGATGGCATCGGTGCCACTCAAAGGCTTGTGGGTGGCACTCAGCCACTCCTCGGCGTCACTATTATTTTGTGGACTCATTTTCTTCCTTTCCCGTTTTTCTCTCTCCCATTTCTCTCCTGCTCTCTGTCCCTTTCTCTCCCCTTTCCCTCTGTCTTGAAAAAAATGTTTTTTAATTTTTTTATACAACTTTTAAAGGTTACTTTTCATTGGCAGTTACTACAAAATATTGGCTATATTCCCTGTGTTGTACAATATATCCTTGTAGCCTATCTGATGACTTTATCATCCCATACATACATACCCTTAGGCATTGCTTAGTATCTGACACTTGGCGCTAAAATGCTTATTCCCTTCAATCCCAAGCTGAATCAAACCCCAACTCCTAAACGTGGCCTGGGGAGATTGGGGGAGGGGGGATGGACAGAAATGGCCCAGCCTCTGTGTTCCTTTGGCTGTTGAGAACTCTGCTTCATACCAGACCCCCTGAGGTGAATGAACTCAGCCAGCAGCTCAGCCTGGACTGCAAACTAGGAAAAACCCAGGCAAGGGACGGCATTACTTTGTCTGGTTTAAGCAAAAGAACTTGGAAGATACGCTCAGCTTTGTGCAGGTCAGACAAGGGCCTGGAAATGGAACCTGGGCTTTCTGCTTAGGGTTTCACACCGTTGCAAAGCTAGGCAATAGGAGCAGAAAGACAATGCTTGCTTTTTACCCAATGCTTGCAGAAAAGCCCCCTTATCCCAGCATCAGCTTCCCCAGACCCTGCCAAGCGTACAGTGGATCTTGCCTGGCGCTGATTTATTACAGGAGAAGAGGAAAAGAAACAGCAGGCCCTAAATGTCAAGGTTAGGAGGAGGGTAGCCTGCCCAGAAAGGGAATGTAGAGTGTTCTCTGGGGTGTAGCACGTGACTGGGATCTCAGGCCTGGAGGGACCAGGAGCCAATTCAAGTGGGAGGTGTCGGGAATGCAAAGTCGGCTGTAGACTCAGCACATTAAAAATGTCAAGAACAAGGCAGGGAATAACACAAGGAAAAGAGTACCTTCTGTTTGTAGGAGGTGGGTTACAAAATGTCAGAAGCGCACGTTTGCTTTCATGTGTCTGCTTGGCTGCAAGTCGAATCTGCTGTCTGCTGGAACCCAGGAGGACTGATGGGCAGGTGGCATCCAGGAACCTGCTCCCACCTCGGGGAGTCCTGGCTCTGCCTTCCCATGCTCCCAAGATTCCGCGGCTGCATTAAGAGGAATTTAGAGAGCAAGGCGATGCAGGCCTCCCCCAGGAAAGGGAGCATTTATGGCGCCGCTCACCAGGGCTTAAAGGAGTGAAGGATAGCTGAGGCCACACCTGCACAGAGTCCATGTCGTTGGCAAAACAGAAGATAAAACAGCAAAAAAATCCTCCAGGCTTACTTCAACTTGGCATCGTTTTTAAAGACACTGAGCTCAGTTCTCTATTTCTTACCCATGCAGCCCTGATGCGGGTCCTCCCCTGGATACCTAGGAAAAAAGATTTTTCCAGCATGTAGAACTCCATCATTATTTGTACCAGAGCCACAGGCTTCCTGTCCAATGGCTGAAAAGGAGCAGTGCTCACCAGGAAATGCACACTTGCCACTCTCAGCAGGCACCTG
>NW_006793498.1:5304869-5322763 GCF_000442215.2 Lipotes vexillifer | reverse complement strand
GGAACCTGGCTGTGTTGAAAGCCCACCACGTACAAGGTGCTCCTGGGAGGCAGGAGTTAGTTAGGAAGCCACTGTCTTAGTTTTCATGCCTGAAACAGAAATCTGGTTGCACAGAGCTTATGGGGGAGGTGATCCCAAGAAATGCAGTGAGGGATTGGGGAAGCAAGACAGAAGAGGGGAAAGCAAAAAGAGGGATGTTATGAGCAGGCTGCTGCTGAGAGCATTGGGGTTCACTCCCACTGGGGTCCCTGTCAGAGACCCCATAGAAAACACCTCAGTTGTCTTATCGAGGGGCAAGGAGCCTGAGACATTTATGCCCAGCTCCATCCCTCATTGGTCTTAACCAATGCCAGAGGACCATTAGCTCTGGGGCTCTTCTGGGCCGCCTCAGCCCCACCCAGGGGCTCAGCAAATTCCCGTGGCCAGAGAAAGCCTTTAGGATGCAGAAGCTCGAAGTAAGAAGCCACAGTGCGTCCGGAAGCTACAGATGACCTCGAAGGGGATCTGCTCCATCCACCTTCAACAGCCATTGTGGCAGACGGTAGTTATGGCTGTTCACCTGTGAAGCCAGGCTTGTGTGTGTGTGACTGTGTGTGTGTGTGTGTGTGTGTATGAGTGTACGTACACAAGTGCACACACAGATACTCACATCATTGCTCCACTCCTCTCCCTCTCAGCTGCATTCCCCTCACTACAGCCTCATAAGCAGCGAGCTCCCAAATGGTCTCAGCCCTGCCGAGCCACGCAGCCTCACCTTGCTGTACAAGCAAGTGGAAACAGTGCCTGCAGCCTCCTGGGCCCCAGACATGCCAGTGGAAACTCATGCCAGCTTCCAGCTCCTGCCCAGCTGGAAGGGCTAGCACTTGCATTTGATGTTTTGCATAAGCCCTGCTGAAGTGCAGCATGGAGTAATGGAAAAAACTGGAGCAGATGTCAGGAATTGGAGGTTTCTCGTCTCAAGTCCACAGTAACTTACTTAGTTGACTCTAAGGAAGTTAACTAAACTTCCTGGAACTTAGTTTCCCCATTGGTAAAATTGGAGTAATAACACCTGCCCTGTTTACCTCCAGAAGTTGTGGTCGGACTCAAAGGAGACCACTGTCTTAGTTTTCGTACCTGAATCAGGGGTTGTACCTGGAAGCACCTTCAGACTTCAGATTGCTCGTACTCAGGCTTGGCCTGATTACTTGCTTTTAGCCCCTAAAGCAGGGGTCCTGCTGGGTGACTCTCTTGGTCCAGGCAGACCAAGTCCAGGACGCGGCCACTCCCGGAGCCACTCTCCCCTGTCTGGGGACAGACCGGGCAGGCTTGCTTGCTGTCTGCATGGTGTCTGACCCCTCCTGTCTCTAAGTTTAGTTCCATGTCCAACAGCAGATTCCTGAATCACACTATACAAAGTGACAGATGGGGCAACGCAACCTCCCCAAACCATGATGGGGACGAGGGAGAACAGCAGCTACTGTCCTTAGCATGTATCATTAAATCTGACACAATGACAACAGAGAAGCAAATGTCAGTTGGACCTGACCCCTCCAGCTAAACCTGGGAGTGCTTGTCAGTCGCTCAGGGAGGGCTGCCCCATGGGGTGAACACCACGCCAGGGCTGGAGAAACCAACTATTCGGGAAAAAGTGTAAAGGTTTATCTCACAAATATTGGGGACAAGGCTTGGGGCTGTAATAATGGTAACAAAGCACTTTGCACTGTTCAGTGTGGGCCCCGCCAACGTGCTGGGGCAGTAATGGTGTGTGTGGAGAGAGCGTGCTGAGCCCTTCTACCCGGGCTCCAGAGGAAAAGCTTGTATCATCCTCCAGTTACAAACAATGAAAGCAGAGCGACTCTCTGCGACAGAAACATGTTGTTGGTGGTGGGGGGAGACTTGCGGGAGACTGTAAACAGTTCCCAGAATAAATCCCCACATAAATCCAAAGAATGCTCATGCGGAGAAGCTACCGCTCCCACCCTCTCTTAAGCCAAATGATATCCTCCTGCCGGAACAGAGTTATTCTTGGCACTTGGGAGTACATGTGAGGAGAGAATCAAAACACGACACCTGAGAAAGGAATCCATAAGGAATCTGCGGCCAGAGGCATGGTGAGAAGTAAGAAAGAAAGATGAGTTGGTGGCAGGAACGAAGATTAACTGTACCAGGGAGATGGCATCTTGGCTCCTAGAGCAGGGATTGGGGCGGCCAGCACTCGGAGGCACGCCTGGGCCAGCGAGCTGCAGAGACACGCGTGCCCTTCCTGCCCTCTGCCTCTGCTCTGAGGGCTCAGAGGAGGGTTCCTGCCCAGCTGCATGGCAGCCCCAGATCAGGCTTCTGGAAGCTGAGGCCCAAGGCCCTGCTGCCTCCTTGTACCAATTCTGGAAGGACATTCCATACTCAAATCAGTGAGGCTTCACCATGTGATGCACAAGATCAACAGAGAAAGTAGTGAAACCTGGTGGAGAAAGTCCTCCCTTCCCTCCACCTTCAGTTACACAGAAACTGCCTCCGGAGACTTTGGCAAGTTTGACAAATGGCAGAAGAATCTGCAAGAATTTCTTTGCTGGCCGAGAGGAGTTGATGACTGGGCATAAACATGCTGCCATAGTTCTTTGTACAGTGGGTCTCTGCATGGCAGGCACAAGTGCCAGATTCCTTTCAACTGTTTTCCCATCTAATCCCCGCACACCCCTCACGTTGATAGCATTCTAGTAAAGATGAAGTTCTCTGCCATGGCAAGAACAAATTCATCACCAACACTGTATGTTCCAACTAAAGGCAGCACTGTGTCCACATGAATCATCAGGCAGAGACGGCTACACTTGCCCGACTCGGAAACTCTTGACTCATGGGGCACTCGTAGCGACTAATGCCCACTAGTTACGCAAGCACCTTCTCCAGGTGGCTCGAAGCAGTTTACAAGCTGCTGGCTCATTCTGCATCCTGCCGCTTGGAGGGAAAACACAGCTGGGGAAAGAGGAAGGGTTGACATGATCATCTGCGTTGTATACGGAGAAACTGAGGCTCAAACAAGCCTTCAAGTGAAATGCCTAGACATGTATGAGTCAGACACTGCCCCTGGAGGAGACAAGATGAGCTGTTCTGAATCCTAAGTGGAATATTTTCCTGCCCAACAATGTCATGCAGCTGTTCTGACACAGCCTCGAGACAGGCGAGCCAAAATGCGGGCTCACAGGATTTTGTTTGTAACCAATTCCCCAGCCGTCACTCCATCTCTGAGTCTTGCTCTATCTCTGTTGGATCAACATTAGAGGCCTCCCAGCCTCCTCTCCCCCCGACCTGCCCCCGGTTCTTAGGGCACCTTATTCCTGACATTTACTCCGTCCTTAACTGTTACCTGATCCCTGGTATATCTCTTGCATGTTGAACCTCTACCATACCTTTCCCCGATCCACACACCTTGACACCCAGAGGTAGGATTGGCAATAGGACAAAGCTCAGGGCTAGGGTGAAACTCAAAGGTGGAGTATAAAGTGCCCATTTTACTCATCATTTAATTAAAATTCTCTTTTATTGAAGTATAGTTGTCTTACAGTGTTATATTAGTTTCAGGTATACAAACACAGTGATTCAATATTTTTATAGATTACACTCCATTGAAAGTAATTATAAAATATTGGCTGTATTCCCGGGGCCGAAAAACTAACATTTATCAGCTTAATTTTTAAGCCAAATCGAAATATCCTCATGTCTAAATAGCCACAAAAAAAAAAGTGGCTCTATTAAAATAGCTGCATCCAACAAACTGAGAGTCTGGATGTCACCTGCTTCTGGCACCTGACTTTGGTCCTCTTTTGTGCAGCTTTGCCTCTGTTCCGCTGTATGCCGAGGTGTGGTTAATCAGAAGAGGAGCGAGCGCCAGGGCCTCTTTTAATCCTCTTGTTCCAAGTGAGGACTCTGTACGTGTCATAGATGAAACGCATCCGAAAGCCGAACAGGATGCTAATGGCATGGCCAAGTGTTTCCACCTCCCCGTGAGGCAGCCTGGCTGGCATCAGTCCTCTCCCCAACCTCTTTCCTGACCCCATTCACCCATGAGCTCTTGTTGGGTCAGAAATGCAATTCTTTGATGGTGCCAGACAGCCAGATGATGCTGGAACAAAGGAAAGAAAAAGCAAAAGCAGATTTCTAAATTAAGCACAAGCCTCATATATAAAAATAAATAGCCACAGCCTAGCAACATGCTCACAGCTCAGCTTCCCTCTGTGATGAAGCCTCTGTGGCTAGAGCCAGGGATGACAACAGCCTTCAGGAGGCCCCAGGCCTGGCCCCTCCCCATGCATAGTACTCATCTGGAAAGTGCTGACAGTGGCACGTTGAGGGCCTGGCCCAACCAAGGGCCAGGCTCCAAAGGAGCAGAGAGGATCCAGAGCTTCCAAACCTTAATGAGGTCCCTAAACACCTACAGACTCTTGGCAGTAAGAAACATACCCGAAATAATAGCAGGTGAAGTTCCTTGGGCTGCTCTATTGAAACAGAAGCTGCTCCTTGAGATAGCGTCTTCTGTGTTCACCACTGAATGCACAGCACCCAGCTTAGCACATGGCGCACAGTGGGCAGTCAGACACTGTGTAAGGGAAGACTGGATGGAGGTGTGAATGGATGGACGGAGGGATGCCGCCATCCCCTCATCCCTGCTTCCCCAACTCTCCACCCTAAATGGAGTGGAGTCCAGAATCTGAAGAGAACCATAATCTCCTGATTATGACATGCACCAAAGAGGCAATGTTCCCTGGGCTGGATGTTTAAAGCTGAGTCAACAGCTGGGCTGAGCACCTGGGAGGTGGTTAAAGGGTGCAGCCTTTTACTGCCCCAAGTGCAGGTGGTGTGGCCATCACACATGGGGAGGGGCAGAGGATGTGAGAAGTGCCCTTGGTAACAACTGTCAGTGTTCCTGAACCTTCTCTTATTTTTAAGCAGCATCAGCACCAAAGGCGAGGTATTGCTAAACAGAGAAGCCACAGGACAAAATAGCACATGAGTTTCTGGTCTTAGTCCTTTGGGAACAGAAAAAGTAGAGCTCACGTTGCCCTTTGAGGCTCCACAGGCCAACACATCAGAAATGGACCACAGCACAAAGATTTAATCCCATCACCAGCCCTCCCAAGTCATGAGATGATTAAGTAAAGCTGGGGTGATCCCGACACCATCCTCTGAATACTGAAAATTAAGTAATCCTCTGAATCCCACGAGAATCCTGGTGAGGTTGCAGGGGACAACCTTGACTCTTGGAGCCGTTGCTTCTGCATACTCCCTAGTGACCAGAGAGTGGTTGAAGACAGGATGTCAAAGTCATAAATCTCTGTCTCAGAACAGGGGCCTTGGGTTTAAAAGATCAGGGAAATTGGCCCACAATTCAGAAATCTGTCTTCTAACATCTTTGTCTGGCCTGGCCAGAAACAGTAAAACCACGTTCATGTCAGTGAGAAAAAGTTTCTTAATTAAATTCAGATGTACAAGAATACATTACAGGTCTACTCGTGGAATAATAATCTGTAGTAGACGGGCCATCTAAACAGCATCAAAAGTGGTACCGTAGCATCCCGCTTCACTCGACAGCACGCAGCAGAGAAGCATGAGTCCTCGCAGATTCCTAGATCATTTCAGTCCCACAGCCTCCCAGAACCCCAAAGCCATGGTCCTGGAACAATCAGGATGAGGGAGTCCAGCAGTGACCAGATTGGAGATGTGACCACAAGGACACAACCCCAGCAGAGGGTAAGGACACAGACTGGTCAGGCTACCCTCGAATCTAGTGTATCTCTGGTGACCCGACAGTCATGGCATTCACAACCACAGGCCTCTGCTCCATCCTGTGTTCCAGGGGTCCCGAAGGCTCCACACCCAGGGCTCCTACTTCTGAGATGGCTGCTCAGTGGTAAGACCCCACTGACCCCCATTCTCTGTAGAGGTTACAGAGATTCCTGGGAACAGAGTCCAAGACTCAGCTCTGTGACCTTAACTACTTGCAAACTCAGTTTTCTCATCTATAGAATGGAGAGAATAGAAACTCTGATGCCTGCCTCCCAAGATTGTGTGAGGATCAAATGCAACACTGTTGTGTTCAAATGCTTCTCAGTCTGCAAGCTATTGTTCTACGTGAAAATGTTTTCTCAACTGTGAAAGTCCATAATGAGAAGTTTGCTTCTGAGGCGGGAGTGAGACTTCCTTTGTCACATACTTTCACGGAGCTGCCTGGATCTCAGTGTCCTAGGGCTTGATGCATCCTAGTCATAATCCTAATTTTTTGCAGAGATCTCTGGCCTGTCCCCTTGGCTTCACATACCAAAGACTTCTAACGTGTGTGTGTTTGTGTATGTGTGCGCACGTGTATTTGTAACTGCTTCTCTCCCCTTACAGTCCTTCAAAAAGTGCTAGAATTCTAGAACACACGAGGGACCTTAAGGGCTTATGTAATCCATCCCTTCATTTTGCAAAGGGAGACATCAGGGCACAGAAAGGTTAAATGCTTGTCCAAGGTCATGTTGTTACACTTGCCCTGTCCTTGGCCCCTCTCACAACCATACAGCACCTTCAGTCCAGTGGATCTTTGAGGGCCACATATCAAATCAGGTACTTCCCTCCCTCCGCTATAGCCACTTTTCCCCCATTTTTGAGTTACTATTACTTAAGCCAGTTGTGTTCTTTGCGATGTGGGGACGGGGGGGCGGGAGTGTGGTAGCCAGTTGAGGGCATGTGGTTATTAAAGAATGGCAGTTACAGGTACAGGTACATCTAATGATTTAGATGATGCCTCAGTGTAATAGATTATGTATTTTGCACTTGCGTTTTATTTTTGAAAAATAAATATAGAATCATTTCCCTTTTTTGGTTGTTCGTATTAATTTGCATTCAGGAAATGACCAATTACATCCAGGCAAAGCATAGATGCACCTAACATAAGTTGCTGTTGTTTTAGAAGAGTTGTTTTAGAAGCACATGGTATGAAGGGAACTAGGGTTCATTGAATGACACTCCCTCTACCTTCTGCTCACCTTCCTCTCAGCAGATGACTTTACACCTATGTAGTAAAAAATTACGGTTATTTTGTGTGAAACCCTCCCCTGTCCCCTGTCTTCTCCATACCTACCCACCCATATGAAGAAGAGTCTTTCATTCTCTCTGTGACAACAGCTCTACCCGTTAGCTAGGCCTAGGGGGACCAACCATCCCAGTTAGCCCAGGACTGAGGGTCCCTGGGATATTCAGTGCTAGAACTGGAAATGTCCCAGGAAGACCAAGACAGAATGATTGCTCTCTTAGGCCTCACACCCCTTCCCCAGGGACATTTCCAAACAGATAACAAATCATTATTGAATGAATTGATAGCAAATAGTACCAAATTGCTGTGTAAAATAGAAAGTCAGGAAGAGAACTAAAATGAGTGAATAAGTGAATGAAATTATTTGTCTTTAATGAAAAGATCCATGAATAATGAGCAGGGTAAGAACCAGGAGGAGGATGTCCTACCATCCAGGTGAGCAGAAGAGGAAAGTTTCATTAAAGGATTCATATAAAAATGTAGATCCCATTCATTAAAAGGAAAAAAGCTGATGGTAAGTTAGGGCAACACATTACATGAGAAATAGACCACGGCAGTACTTCCCAACTGTTTTAACTTCGTGGCACACATTTTTAAAAAATTATAATATTTGCAATGTGGGGTAAACTGAAAAGAGGAGCTACTTGTGGCCAGAGGTGACCATCTAAGGGACCTCTAGACCACAGAAACTCCTCAGTCCCCTGAGGGCTGAGAGCGTCAGTATCACAGCTTTCACTGACCTCTTTGAATGGGATCAGTGGCACTCTGGTCTAAACACACAGGTCTAGACTATTCCATTGCAAATCTGAAATCCACATTTTCCCTAGGTTTCTGGTGAAACTAGCAAAGCCCAGGTGGACAAACTCCCTCTGATGACCCAATGCTACAAAGCTTCCTTAAAGGGCGTTTCCTGCAATGGGACAAGTTCCTGTTTATATTTCTGCTTCCTTGGTGCAGGTTTCCCCAGCGTGTGCACAGGGTTGCAGGTTGAGCAGTGACCTAATGACTTTGGGCAGGAGGTAATCCTAGATCACATTCGGTCTGCATCCAATTGCTGACCTGAAATGAGTCTTATGAAAACATTAAAAAAAAAAAAAAGATATTTCCAATGATTTAAAAATTCAGAAATTTCTCATTGATAAATTCAGATAAACTCTTGAAAAATGGAAAGATCTGACAGCTGAGGGCCACAGTTCCCACCACGGTCACAATTATCTGAGAACTGAGGGCCTAGGTAGTGCGGTGGATAGAAATGTTGGTGACCAGGGTTCAAATACCATCCCTGCTACTTACAAGTAACCAAATTCACGAACTTAACCTCTCAAGTCTTGATTTCTCATCTTTAAAGACAATGTTAAACTAATAGCAATTATTTCTATGTACCAAAAATGCTTAAAACAGTTGCTAGCACATAATAATCTTTTTTTCTTTTATAACCACCTTTATTGCGTATGTTTTTTATGCAACACTTCTCTACATGCATTACAAAATGGCTTCCACATCCATTGTCTTCTTTTTCCCATTATACATTTTTTGTTTTGATATAAACAGATTTTGAAACAATGAGGGCATGATAAATTATTTAATAAATTATATAGAAACATCTAGTGATTCTCTTTTTTGAATTTTATTTTATTTATTTTTTTAAATAACAGGTTCTTATTAGTCATCCATTTTATACATATTAGTGTATACATGTCAATCCCAATCACCCAATTCATCACACCACCCCCTGCCCCCCTGCCGCTTTCCCCCATTGGTGTCCATACATTTGTTCTCTATATCTCTGTCTCAATTTCTGCCCTGCAAACCAGTTCATATGTACCATTCTTCGAGGTTTCACATATATGCATTAATATACGATATTGGTTTTTCTCTTTCTGACTTACTCCACTCTGTATGACAGTCTCTAGATCCAGCCACGTCTCTACAAATGACCCAATTTCGTTCCTTTTTATGGCTGAGTAATATTCCAGTGTATATATGTACCACATCTTCTTTATCCATTCGTCTGTCGATGGGCATTTAGGTTGCTTCCATGACCTGGCTATTGTAAATAGTGCTGCAATGAATATTGGGGTGCATGTGTCTTTTTGAATCATCGTTGTCTCTGGGTATATGCCCAGTAGTGGGATTGCTGGGGCATATGGTAATTCTATTTTTAGTTTTTTAAGGAACCTCCATACTGTTCTCCATAGTGGCTGGGTCAATTTACATTCCCACCAACAGTGCAAGAGGGGTCCCTTTTCTCCACACCCTCTCCAGCATTTGTTGTTTGTAGATTTTCTGATGATGCCCATCCTCACTGGTGTGAGGTGATCCCTCATTGTAGTTTTGATTTGCATTTCTCTAATAATTAGTGATGTTGAGCAGCTTTTCATGTGCTTCTTGGCCATCTGTATGTCTTCTTTGGAGAAATGTCTGTTTAGGTTTTCTGCCCATTTTTGGATTGGGTTGTTTGTTTTTTTAATCTTGAGCTGCATGAGCTGTTTATGTATTTTGGAGATTAATCCTTTGTCCACTGATTCATTTGCAAATATTTTCTCCCATTCTGAGGGTTGTCTTTTCTTCTTGTTAATGGTTTCCTTTGCTGTGCAAAAACTTTGAAGTTTCATTAGGTCCCATTTGTTTATTTTTGTTTTTATTTCCATTACTCTAGGAGGTGCATCAGAAAAGAGCTTGCTGTGATTTATGTCAAAGAGTGTTCGTCCTATGTTTTCCTCTAAGAGTTTTATAGTCTCCGGTCTTACATTTAGGTCTCTAACCCATTTTGACTTTATTTTTGTGTATGGTGCTAGGGAGTGTTTCATTCTTTTACATGTAGTTGTCCAGTTTTCCCAGCACCACTTATTGAAGAGACTGTCTTTTCTCCACTGTATATCCTTGCCTCCTTTGTCATAGATTAGTTGATCGTAGGTGCGTGGGTGTATCTCTGGGCTTACTATCTTGTTGCATTGGTGTATATTTCTGTTTTTGTGCCAGTACCATATTGTCTTGATTACTGTAGCTTTGTAGTATAGTCTGAGGTCAGGGAGTCTGATTCCTCCAGCTCCGCTTTTTTCCCTCAAGAGTGCTTTGGCTCTTCAGGGTCTTTTGTGTCTCCATACACATTTTAAGGTTTTTTTGTTCTAGTTCTGTGAAAAATGCCATTGGTAATTTAATAGTAATTGCATTGAATCTGTAGATTGCTTTGGGTAGTATAGTCATTTTCACAATATTGATTCTTCCAATCCAAGAACATGGTATATCTATCCATCTGTTGGTATCATCTTTAATTTCTTTCATCAGTGTCTTATAGTTTTCTGCATACAGGTCTTTTGTCTCCCTAGGTAGATTTATTCCTAGGTGTTTTATTCGTTTTGCTGCAATGGTAAATGTCAGTGTTTCCTTCAATTCTCTCTCAGAGTTTTCATCCTTAGTATATAGGAATGCAAGAGATTTCTGTGCATTAATTTTGTATCCTGCTACTCTACCAGATTCATTGATTAGCTCTAGTAGTTTTCTGGTGGCACCTTTAGGATTCTTTATGTATAGTATCATCTCATCTGCAAACAGTGACAGTTTTATTTCTTCTTTTCCAATTTGTATTCCTTTTATTTCTTTTTCTTCTCTGATTGCCGTGGCTAGGACTTCCAAAACTATGTCGAATAATAATGGTGAGAGTGGACATCCTTGTCTTGTTCCTGATCTTAGAGGAAATGCTTTCGGTTTTTTAACATTGAAAATGATGTTCGCTATGGGTTCGTCATATATGGCCTTTATTATGTTGAGGTAGTCTCCCTCTATGCCTACTTTCTGGAGAGTTTTTATCATAAATGGGTGTTGAATTTTGTCAAAAGCTTTTTCTGCATCTATTGAGATGATCATATGGTTTTTATTCTTCAATTTGTTAATATGGTGTATCATATTGATTAATTTGCATATATTGAAGAATCCTTGCATCCCTGGGATAAATCCCACTTGATCATGGCGTATGATCCTTTTAATGTGTTGTTGGATTCTGTTTGCTAGTATTTTGTTGAGGATTTTTGCATCTATATTCATCAGTGATATTGGTCTGTAATTTTCTTTTTTTGTAGTATCTTTGTCTGGTTTTGGTATCAGGGTGATGGTGGCCTCATAGAATGAGTTTGGGAGTGTTCCTTCCTCTGCAATTTTTTGGAAGAGTTTGAGAAGGATGGGTGTTAGCTCTTCTCTAAATGTTTGATAGAATTCACCTGTGAAGCCATCTGGTCCTGGACTTTTGTTTGTTGGAAGATTTTTAATCACAGTTTCAATTTCATTACTTGTGATTGGTCTGTTCATATTTTCTATTTCTTCCTGGTTCAGTCTTGGAAGGTTATACCTTTCTAAGAATTTGTCCATTTCTTCCAGGTTGTCCATTTTATTGGCATAGAGTTGCTTGTAGTAGTCTCTTAGGATGCTTTGTATTTCTGTGGTGTCTGTTGTAACTTCTCCTTTTTCATTTCTAATTTTATTGATTTGAGTCCTCTCCCTCTTTTTCTTGATGAGTCTGGCTAATGGTTTATCAATTTTGCGTATCTTCTCAAAGAACCAGCTTTTAGTTTTATTGATCTTTGCTATTGTTTTCTTTGTTTCTATTTCATTTATTTCTGCTCTGATCTTTATGATTTCTTTCCTTCTGCTAACTTAGGGTTTTGTTCGTTATTCTTTCTCTAGTTCCTTTAGGTGTAAGGTTAGATTGTTTATTTGAGATTTTTCTTGTTTCTTGAGGTAGGCTTGTATAGCTATAAACTTCCCTCCTAGAACTGCTTTTGCTGCGTCCTGTAGCTTTTGGGTCATTGCGTCTTCATTGTCATTTGTCTCTAGGTATTTTTTGATTTCCTCTTTGATTTCTTCAGTGTTTTCTTGGTTATTTAGTAATGTATTGTTTAGCCTCCCTGTGTTTGTGTATTTTACGTTTTTTTCCCTGTAATTGATTTCTAATATCATAGCATTGTGGTCAGAATAGATGCTTGATAGGATTTCAATTTTCTTAAAGTTACCGAGGCTTGGTTTGTGACCCAAGATGTGATCTATCCTGGAGAATGTTCTGTGCGCACTTGAGAAGAAAGTAGCACATAATAATCATTCAATAAATGTCAATGATTCTCCTTCCCACCCCTCTTACACAGGTAGCTTTACTAGTTTCCCTACCATCCTGGCCCCATAATCATTACTGTTAGTCTAAAAAATTCAGTAAAATGAGTTTGGCAACTGTGGTGCTTCCGTTCACTACGTAACAACTCAAGTCTATATCCTTTCCAGAGATGAATGTCCTCATCCCCAGTTTGACACCTGTCCCTTCTCCCTCCCTGAGCTTCTCCCTCATCTTGCTTGAGGTCACGTGAAACCCCACAGCTGGGCAGGGGACACACAGCTGCTCTGAGTCCTCTAACTTTCTGGACAGAAGAAACATGGTCCACCTAGTTGCTTCAAGGCATCTAGTCTTCTTTCTAATATCGTGTCTTTCCCAGCCGTTTTGCTCTCCAGGTCCCCCCAGCACATATAAGGAGAAAATCTCTTGAGCAATTCAGTTAGCAATTCAATCAACCAGAAGACACGAATCCATAGGAAAATGAGGGAGTGATTTCCTCACAGACAGTTGTTTTTAGTAAACCAATGTCTACTGCTAAGCAACCTTAATGCTGCCTCTTCCACAAGTACAGCTAAATAGAATACTTTCTTATTACCGTGGATTAAGGTGATGCTCTCATGAGTCAGAGGGAGGTACCAGAGAAAGTTTTACTCAGGCTGCAGATGAGTGTAAAACGCTTCCTAAGAAGCAAAATAGGAGCGGCTTGCTGTGTTATTTAAGGCACATAGTTATTTTACTCACACTTTGGGTTTGACGCTTACTTGGGGAGTTAGCTGTAAAGAGCTGGATTGTTCATTCAGAGCTGAGTGGATGGAGGCATGGTGTGGGAGACAGTCTCCCTGGTTCTGTCAAGAAGACTAATAATTAAGGTTGCGGTTAGATCTTACAGCAGACTAAGGGAGGTCCTGTGGAACTCCCTGGATGTGAGGAGAGCCTTTGAGGCAGATTAGATGTTGCAACTGTCAAATCCCACAGCACAGGCATTATGCCAAGGGTATGAGGTGAACTGCAAGGCAGCCAATAAGAGCAGCAGGAGAATGGTACCATTTCCAACTGCTTTCATCTCCTGACTCTGTTTGCAGAGGTAGGGCATTGGCGAAGCCAGCTGCACAGTTCCTTTTGCAAAATTTAACACACTGGGTGGCTACCCCTCCCACTGCCCAAAGCATGGAAAAATCCTTTGGTGTAATTTCCTAAGCCTCTAAATATATATGTCCTTTAATACCTAAATGTGGCTGTTTCCACAAAGCCAATCAGTTAAGGTAAAGAGCAACATTTGGAGGGAGGAATGTCTGGAGTGGAGAAGGGGGATTTCCCAGAAAATTCAGTATCTTCTTTACAACTTTTTCATCATCATCTTTTTGATACTGCAAAGAGTCAAACTAAATTTTCCTTTTGCCTCCAGTTAAATGAAACTATTAAGCTGCTGAAGGTGACACTGCCGGAAGTGTGCAGATAACTACAAGAAGTGTGAAGAACTACTGCTTTGACTAATTTTTTTGTGTCCATCGTTGACCCTTTGCTCCCTCTTTCTTGTTCCTGATCTCTATAAGCATGACCAAGACCTGAAGCTTCTCACACCAAATCTCCCTGTGTCTCTTCCTACTGCTGTGTCTCCCTCCAGCTCACTGTTTCCTCATACTCGGACCATGGAATAGCCTCTCAAGTAGAGGTGAGAAAAATTGAGAGGCTTGAAGAGAGAACTGCCTTAGGAACTCCACCATACTCTCCTTCCTGCTGGAGGGAGAAAACAAAAACAAAAATAAACATGGCACAAACTGGGTCATATAATTCTGAGTTAGTATCAGAGTCATTGCAGGAAGCCATTTAACTTCACTTAGCTTTGAGGTTTCCATCTATAAAAGCAAAGCATATGACTTGCTCCCTACTCATTACCCAGGACTGTACTGGGAAGATTTATGAGCAAACGTTTGGAAAGCTCCTGAAGGAGGGAAGAAATCTGGTCACTGTGTGTGTTCATCGTGAGGAAAGATCATTTGAAACTAGTAAGCCAACAACAGACTATTGGAAAGGGAAAGATGGAAACAGCCACCACCTGGGAAAATGAAAGAACTCACCTCCAATCTGATGAAAACTGTGTGCAGTGAGGACCAGCAGAGGAGAGGTGCAGTGGACGCCAAGGGAAGCTGCAAGAAGCAGTGGAGGTGAGAAAAGGATCAAAGCAGGCACCGGGATCCAGGAGTTGACAAGCTTCCTTGGGAAAACAAGCACACTATTGGGGAAAGCCAAAAATCCAAGATCTTCCCACATAATGCCTGCTTTGGAGATGTCGTATATCTTGTTGGTTACATAAGTATATATCGTTTTGAATATTCATCAAACTCTACACCTAATGTACAGTATATGTAAATTTTATCTTACTTTAAAAATCTGTCTATCTAAGCCCATTCAAATCAATGAGTTCCCTGCTGTGCCCACGAGCAGCTGTACTCCAATTTCCAATTTTTATAACAACAGTTCTCATAATTATATTCAACAAGATGAATGTATGCAAATATGGATATTCATGTATATCATAATAGATACAGTTAGATTAAAACTGACTGTGTCATTCTCTAGTAACTGTTATTTCGGCACATTTATAACACACTGCTAATCATTCAAATGCCAAATGCCTTTGGAATTACCAAAAATAAAATTAGATTGTGTGCAGCAGACTTTTAGTGTTAAATATGTTTTACTGACTTCTAATTCATTAAAAATTGGTCAAGCATGCGTAGAAATGTGAAAATTCTATTTATCAGAATATTGGTTTGCCCAAATGATACTATACTCTTACAAAACCTAATAATAGAGTTTACTATATGTATGATTTAGACTTTGGGGAAAAAATAGGTAACAACAGTTATAACTAAATTCATGAATTAGCTGTTGTTTGGTTTGCAGTTCTAACACAAAAGATAAATATTGCTTAACCCAGACTAGTGACTTACTGAGAATAATCAGTGTCTGAAAGGAGCCTGAGGCTGGGTTCTTGCTAAAGAAATATCACACTTTTCTAAATCACACATACTTGTGAAATTCAAGTTTGTGTATTTTCTTTCTAATAGAAACTTCAGATAAACAAAGAAAGAACTTATTTGAGAATAGGCAATAAATATAAGCCAATCAATTAATTTGCCACCATTTCTTGTCAATATCAGCACAGGCTTGATCTTTAACAGCAGTGAGGTGCAATCACCACCTCATCTTCCTCATCATCATTACAGCATGGGTCCTCTGAGACTCTGAGATCTGCGTGCAGGAAATTTATCCAGGACTGCCCTAGGACATAGCACCTGTAGGATAGCAGAAGAAACATGACTAGAAGGAAAAGTTGAACCCCACTGCAGTGGCGACAAGTATCTAAGCTGATCTCAGGAGAGACTCTAAAGGTGAAAGGGGACTCTACTGATGACCCTTCTGGGGCAAAGGGGGCCAGAACTTGTACTCTCACATCAACCCATCATTGAATATGGGACGCCCCAGAAAAGGGACATGACCTTGAGCAAGAGAGCTTCCTTTGGCTTACGGAGCTATTGGCAGCCAGGAAAATGAATGTGTCAGACCTGGGGGGGAATCTGGTGTTGTATCACAACATCCACTACAATCTTCATGTTATAAGTCTTTAATAAATGGCTGGCCATATGCTAAGCTGTTTACACACATTTTCTAATTCTCACTATAGTCCTGTGAGGGAGATAAATTATCACCCCTGTTTACAGTGGGGGAAACCAAGGCTTAGGAAAGCTAAGTAACTTGCCCTGAGATCACCCACCAACTGCTTAGCAGTACAGCCTGTGTTCAAACACAGGCTACATGTCTCCAAAGTACTTGCACTTGACCAAAACCCTGGATGTAGAGTCAGGGGGCCAGGGTCCCCTCAGTGACAAGCTGTGTAGGTTTTACCAAATGCAGCTCTGAATCTCTTCTTAACCTGCAGAGGGTAGACATCTTTCTGAAACGTTCGGGGACCCTCTAAGGCACCAGAAATTGGGGAGCAAGGGGCAGATTGGTCAGGGCTAACGGAATAACTCTCCTGTGGATGTGCCCTCCAGGGCTCGTGGTGTCCAACCATCGATTTGGAGGTATCTACAGGGGACGGTGAACTTGAGTGCCATTAGGGCCAGTTTCAGTATCCAAGGAGCTTTTGGGCAGTAGTGGTGCCTGCAGTCAGAGGGGTGGGAGGGCTTTAGTTCTGGGTTGTCCATTCACCTAGAAGCAGGACTCTCGGAAGTGGACAGGGGACAGGGAATGCAGCAACAGCGGAAAGATGTTACATGTCTCAGCTGACAGGCGCTGTTAGACTCCAGTCCGGCTGGACCAGTAATCCTTTATCATGGCTTCCAAGGCCATGATGATGTTTATTGCAGACATACTTCTCCCTCCACATCCATCTTTTTCTCCCACCTCCTGCTCTGCCCCCAGTTACAATGAGTTGCTTTCTTTTTCTACAGCATGTACTGTGTGCCTTCTCAGCTTCAGGCTTCTGCCTGGAAGACCATTCTCCCTGATTCCCTTTATTTACCTGGCTAACTCCTACTCATCCCCCATGTGTCTACCAGGACTCTTCCAGGAAGACTTCCTTGACCTCCCAAGACTGAGTAGGTGGCCCTCCTGTGTTCTCCCAGAGCAGCCTGTGTTGGGAGGATTATATAATGACCGGCACATAACAGCACTCTGCAAAGAGTGGCCATTATTATTACTCTTCCTTGATGTCACCTATCATTCTGAATTGGAGACTGTGCATGCTTTGCCTGGGCCTAGGCCTTTACTCTGTCTCTACCATCTGCCATATTGCAGAGCATACAATAAATGCCTGATAAACATTTGTTGAAACAATAAAAACCTCAGTTACACAACTGGGTAAACATGGACAGGACAGCATGGGGGAGGGGGAAGGGAGGGAGGTGGCTAGGGCTCTCTTGCAATCTCCCAAAGACTGGCCCACAAAGCCAGTGCCAGTCTCTGCCAGGAAGTAGGTCTGAGCTTCCATCTGCATTGGCTGTTGTGCTCAGGGTTGTGTAAGCAACAGGGAGGAATTCCGTTCTGGCTTCAGAGCCTGTAACTGAGAGGGCAGACAGGGATGGTCACGTGGGCAGGATCACTGTTCACGGTGTGATTCCACCTTTTTTGTTTAAGAGACAGTGCAGCATATGGAATATACATGGAATCTTGGGTCAGACACACCTGCGTTCAAATCCGTGTTCCTTTACCTATGGCTATGAGGCAGCTTTAGGTAAGGGCAGACTCTTTGGGGCAAGACTTCCTGGATTTGAATTCTAGCTCCTCCACTTCCTCACTGTGTGACATTAGACATGTTACGTCACCTCTCTGTGCCTTGGTTTTCCTCATCTGTAAAATGGACATAATAAATTCTCCTTCACAGGGTTATTATGAGGATTGAATGAGCTCACAATTGTAAAATTCTTAGAACAGGGCTTGGCGTATAGTAAGTACAACGTAAAGGTTTACCTGATCGTTCTGAGCCTCAATTTTCTCATCAGAAAAAAATGGATATATGTAGAACACTTGGTTCAGTGCCTGACATATGGCATACTCCCAGTAATCATTATTATTATTTCTATTACTATCACTTCCTTTGTAAGTGGAAGATACTTTCTTAGGGTGAGCTAAATTGAATAATAGAAACTTTCTTCCGGTGGATACTATTGGTCTCTACTGCTGAGCTATTTATTTCTGTGTGGTTCTGAGCCAGCGTCTTCCCCGTGCCTTGTCTTCTTTCCC
>NW_006793498.1:5272727-5304859 GCF_000442215.2 Lipotes vexillifer | reverse complement strand
TTTCCCTAATGCTCTGAAAACCTTCCTCATAGACCCAAACACTCAAATGCATACCTACTTCTCTGATAAATGAGCAAAGGAGGGGTGTATTAATTTGCTTGGGCTGCCATACAAGGTACCACAAACTTGGTGGCTTAACACAACAGAAATTTATTCTCTCACAGCTCTGGAATCAGAAGTCTGAAACCAAGGTATTGGCAGGGCCACCTCCCTCTGAAAGCTCTGGTGGAGAATTCCTTGCCTCTTCCGGCTTCGGTGGCTCCGGGCATTCCTTGGCTTGTGGTGGCATCACTCCAGTCTCTATATTTGTCTTCACATGGCCTTCTCCCTCTGTGCATCTGTGTCAAAATCTTCCTCTGCCTGTCTCTATTAAGGACACCTGTCACTGGATTTAGGGCTCACCCTAAATTCTGGAAGACCTCATCTTGAGATCCTTAACTTAATTATATCTGCAAAGACAATTTTTCCAAGTAGGCTCACATTCCCATGAGTTGGGAGGTGAACGTATCTTTGGGGGCCACCTATTCAACGCACTAGAAGGAATAAAAGGGCCCTAACTGGTTCCAAATAGAATCCATCCCTTTACCTTGTTTGAACCTACATATAGTTCCTTTTCCCTTTTCCTTTCCCCTGCACACCTGTTCCAGTCTCGTCCATACTTCTTTTATGGGATGTTCACAGCTAGAGGGGCAAGTAAGACATCCTGACCGACCAATCTGCTGCTTCCTGGCTCCACTCTGGTCCACGTCTGTACCTGCTTCCTACCTCAGGATTCGCTGTCAGCCCGTTGTATACTTGAGCCCATGAAAGCTTATTCTGGTTGGCCCACTCAGTTGCCTTGCAGATAGCCGGGAGAGTTGGATGTCACCCTGGGACCTTGCAGTACCAGCTTGCCCCACCTGGCTCTTCACCAGGGTTGCCTTAGTCACACATCAGATTTCATAGATGAGGCCAAAGCAGGAGACCCTGGTGAGCTGGAACAAGTAGGGGCAGTGGATCTGGGTCAGAGCAGGAATTATGTTTGCACTTGGACCAGGCAGATAGGCTCAGAGAAGGAATCTGGGTCAAAAGCTTGGCAGACTAGTAGGAAACGTGAAGCCTGATACACAAATTAAATTGGAGACTAGCTCTTCATCTGCACAGTCCAGTTCTTGGTTCTCCAAAGTCTGGTTGAGGTGGGTCTGTGACATGTGGCATATCATATGTTGCAAGGGCCAACTAAATTTAATGTGTATTCATCGAGCATTTGCTATCATGCCAGGACCTAGGGATACAGAGTTAGAACATAGCAGGCAACACATACACGTAAAAAACTAATGTCATAAAATGTGATAACTATGCGCAAGTGTTATAAGAGGTCCAGTTCTGCCTTGGGTTAGGGAATGGGTCATGATGGGGGCACAGAGGAGGTAATATCTGAGTGGGCTCTTAAAGAATTCAGTAAGGAGAGTGTGAAAGGACAGCCCAGAAAGTATACTATCCAGCTGACCAAGTGGGTGCCTCTTGCTTTGTGTTGATCTCATCCAAAGCCTAGACCTTGCATAAAAAGAACCATGTTTTGCACAAGATCTATTTCTGATCGGCAATCTAAAGACAGATATCAAACGTGTTCTACGAATGGGTCGTGGCCCAGAGAAACAACCAACCAGAAGGGCCTCCAGTTGTGAGGAACTGGTTTGGTGGGTACTGGCTGGATAGCAGAGCCCCCACCTCCACACCTACTTCTGTCCACGCAGTGGGAAACTTTAGTGTATCAGCGTGTTTCAGTGATACATCACTATGGAGATTATCACGTGGCCTGTTTGGATGTCTTTCTTACGAAAATTTTTTTCTATTTATTTTACACATAGAATATGTTGTCTCTCAAACCCCAAGAAGGCATTTCTGATCACAGTCTCTGATAAAAGGGAAGGAGGCTATTGCTCATTACTCCCTGTCCCATATTTTTTCAGAATTTAATGAATATCTCTTTGAACTTTCTTGGAGGTCTCTTGTAACCCAACATCTTTATAATTAAGTGATATTTTAAAATTAGGAAATGGGGCATCTTCATGGAATATTAATTTTATCTAATTATTATTAAGTCACCTAATTGGGTACATAGGTTTAAATGTTTCCCAATATTAAAACAAACATGGACAGATTATTTAGCATTAAAAAATATATATATATATATATATGTATATATCATATATATCAGCATTGAATATAAAATTCAAATAAATTTTAGAATCTAAATGTTGACCTCAAAATAATGAGAGAAGCCAGACATGTGAATCCATTTATATGACATTCTGAAAAAGGCAAGATTATAGGGATAAAATTCATCTCAGTGCTTGCCAGGGACTGGGAGCGGAAGAAGGAAATTGCAGAGGAACACAAGGAACTTTGGAGATGATGAAAAATGTTCTATATCTTGATTGTGATGGTGGTTACATGACTGTGTATACTTAACAAAATTTAATTAACTATACAATTCAAAAGGGTGAATTTTACTTTATGTAAATTGTATCTCAGTAAACCTGACTTTTTAGAAAAAAAATCAGGTTACTCCAGGCTCCCTTTTCAGGCTAATTCACTGCTGCATCTACTCTTTCTTACTTGCTTTTGGGAATACCCGGATAGAAGAGTTTGAGACTTACCCATTTAACATCTCTTCTCTTTAAAAGAAGGAGTTTTGAGTATGATTCTGAATAAGATGGGTCCCAAGATCTTGAACAGTTTAAACATGAGCAAGCATTTCAGGAGTAGGAGGTATAGGGCAACTTCAAATGTATATAAAATACCAACATACCTACACACAATGTTTTAGAGATATGTAATCATTTATCTCAGTCTTCCTAAACTTCTTTGCTTGTGAAATGTTCACTTGCTGCTCTATATCAATAAAGCAAGTCTATCAGTTTCTTATAGTGCAAAGTACCACAGATTAGGTGGCTAAAACAAGGGAAATTTATTTTCTCACCGTTCTGGATGCTAGAAGTCTGAGACCAAGGTGTCAGTGGAATTGGCTCCTTTGGAGGCCTCTCATCTTGGCTTGTAGAGGACCGTCTTCTCTTCCTTGTGTCTTCACATTGTTTTCCTTCTCTGTGTGTCTGTGTCCTAATCTCCTCTAAGGACACCAGTCATATTGGGTTAGGGCCCACCCTAATGACCTCATTTTAACCTGATTAACTCTTTAAAGACCCTATCTCCAAATACGGTCACCTTCTCAGGGGTTAGGACTGCAATGTATGACTCTGGGGGGAACACAATTCAGTCCAGAACAGCATGCTTCCCACTCCTTACCTCTCCAGCCATATGACGTCTCCCAAGATGTACCTTCCTCCTTTATTTTTTTTCACTTTGGTTTCCTCCCTGCTCTGTCAGCATTTGCAAAAGGTGGCAGGAAACCCAAACACTCTGACACCCTAAGGTGCTCTAACACTGGATGCAGGCCCAGATGGAAAAGTGTGCCATTTAATGTGTTTGTTTTCGTTTGGGTACATTCCTACAAATCCTTTCCCCAAAAGGTTTCGTGGAGCAACTTTGAACTCTCAAAGTACATCCAGAATGCGTCAGACATGTCGAACAGAAACTTAAGTACTTCCTACAGTGCACATAGCCTTGAACTTGTTGCCACCACACATATAAATGGCGAGAAATGCTTGAATAGCAAATCTGCAGTAAGGCAACAATAGTGCAGTTTTTAACCCCAGCTTCTGCTGCTAGTGTGGATAATTAATGGTCAGACAAAAGTCAGATCCAAAAGTAATTAATCTCTGAGCAGTACAGTCATTTCAAGCTGAAAAGATTCCTCTTCTCACTGAAAGGCAGGGAAACGTATTGAACTTCTGGCAGAAGGAGCATCAGTTCTGGCTCTGCTTCCTCTACCACAAGACGATATTCCCAGGCAGCTCTTGGAGAGCTGGGAGCAAGTCCAGTGGTCTTTGCATGGTCTCATAGAGCAGCAGATGGAAACATAAGTAGCTCAGACTCTCTGTATCAAAGCAGTTGATGCAAACTCTGTACTCTTAGGTTCAACTTTTATGCAAATAAAATACTGACAACTCCTTACAGTTAATACTGGGACTAAGAAGTAAGTGATGAGCCCGCAAGGTTCTGTGTGACACATGGATAAAGACCAGTGAATGACACAAGATCAGGAAGATAAAACGCAAAGGGGGGCTTTCCTGGTGGCGCAGTGGTTGGGAGTCTGCCTGCCGATGCGGGGGACGCGGGTTCGTGCCCTGGTCCGGGAAGATCCCACATGCCACGGAGCGGCTGGGCCCGTGAGCCATGGCCGCTGAGCCTGCGCGTCCGGAGCCTGTGCTCCATAACGGGAGAGGCCACAACAGTGAGAGGCCCGCGTACCGCAAAAAAAAAAATGTTAAAAAACAAAAACAAAAACGTGAAAAGGACCTATAGATACAAAAAAAGGCAGAAACAATTCAGGTTATAACATCATACGTCATAAGGGAGGAAACTGAGTGATAATCGTGTATTGGCTGCCCTTTATTGAGTGGCTCTTATTGTGCAAGGCCTGTGCTAGGTGCTCTGCGTGGCCCAGGCCTAGAACAGCACTGCCTTTGCCTCTTAAGTTCCCTCGTTTGCAGATGAAGATAGTGAAGCTCTGTAACATGCAGTAAATTAGAACCCAAGCACCAAGTTTCCCCTGATGCTCAAGCCCATTCTCTTCTGCTATCCACTATAACAGCCACTTACTCATTCATTAGTAGTTCATCGTACTGAGTAAACGGAACATGGAACATACTTTTTTCCTGAGTGTGGTTTCAATTCTCAAGTGATTGTTTCATTTCTCTTCATAAAGTTCAAAGAAGCCATATACCAGTAGATTCTGCTAAGAGGGTGATGCTTCAAACAGGGGAACGCAGTTGAGTTTTGCATTCAAGGCTCTGATGTCCAGAGAGGGCCGACGTTATTAAAGAGAGTAGCTCATTTATTTGAAGGGGTGAAGTTCGTCCCTTTCTGCTCAATTCACAGCAGTTGGGAAGGTGTGGTCCCTCCACGGATGAGGTTGCTGTCCAGTGGAAGACAGGACAGGCTGGACAAGAAGTGCACAGATACATTGGATTACAATATCCGCGGAGTGATGAGGCTGTAATGCTTGGTGCAAATTAGCAAGGTTGATAGGAGCGACTGGGAAGCATCCAGAAGGGAAGACACCTGAGGAAGGACAGTGAGTAGAAGAAAAGAGGGAGCATTGGGTGATGGCAGTAGTGGTGGTTTTGAGTGCTGTTTGGCCCAAACGCTTAACAGAGCACCTAAGCATGGATGGGTAGAGCTAGGAAGGCTTTAATCCCTGGGCTGGAGTCTGAAACTTCCAGCCACATCTGCCCTAACTCTGGTGCCTTGGCTTTTGAGTTTCCACAGGCTGTGACGCAAACCTGGTGTTTTCTTGGGTGGGGAAGGGGTAGAACAAATGACTAGGTCAGCAGGGAAAAAAGGGATGACTGGCAACCATTATCCCTGCAGCCCTGGAGAAGGGGATCCTGCCTGGCTGGCTGGCCTCTGCTCTGACTCATGCTGTGGCTGTCACAGTGCCTCTGACTCACCCAGGCTAGAAACCCAAGAACCAACGTTGACACCTCCGGCTCCCTCAGGCATCATATCTGGTCTCCAACACGGAGGGATTTTACCCCCAGACTATGTTTAGAACCCATTCCCTTGCTCCATCCCTTGCTTTGGGCCAGGCCCTCATCCTCCTAAACTGGTCTTCCTGCCTCTAGTCTACTCACTGGAATCCATTCTCTGAACCCCCACGTGTGTGATCTTTCTGAGAAAGAAAACAATCCGATCATGTTTCTGTTTCCTTTTGCCAGAGTTGTGGTTCTCAGCTGGAGGTGCCTCTGAACTCCACAGACCCAGGAGCAAATTAACACATGCATGACACATGGCACAGGTTGCTAATGATGAACAAATGCTACATCTCCGCATATTCTACCCTCCCCTGTAGTTAGATTGGGGCATGTGACTAGTTTTGTCCAATGATTTGTGAGCAAAAGTGACAAGGTCACTTCCAGGCTGAGATAGGGTGACTCCTCTGTGCTCTCTCTTCCCCTGATGCAGGGACCATGGAAGATAATGTTCTCAGTGGCTTTACCGCAACCTGATGGGGGGCTACTGTATAGTGTAGACATAACTTTTATATGCACTGGACCTGACTTGAGCAAGAATAAACCTTCATGTCTTAAACCATTGGGATTTGGGGGGTTTGTCTAAGGCAGCAGTTAATGTTCTATATCCTTTCTCCGCAATTTAATAACATGCTTTATCTCATGCTTATCCATTGCAAGTTATGGAGGTTGGATGACTTTTTTGAAATGGGAAACAAATTACTTCTTAATTGCAGCATTGGGGGAGGTTAAAAAGAAATCTATAAAGACACGATCCACTGGAAAGAAAGTATAAAAAGTGAGTCCTTAAGAGTGAATATTGGGGACAGCTGGCCTGCAGAGTAAAGCCCAAGCATGAGGCTCACGTCAAAGCAGAGAAGACATGAAAGTCTTTGTAGTTTTGTTGGCAATGGCTTCTTGTTGCCCTGTGTTGTGATCAGCTTGGACTTCATTGTTCCGCAACTGCACGTTGCCCTTCCATGTGACCTTGCCCTTGCAAACACTAGTGTGTCATCTTCAGCCTTTACAACTCCGCCTCATCCTTCAAGACCCAACTGAAATGTCACCTTCTGCACTGAGCTCCCAGCTCCCTCAGCCATGACCTCAGTCACAGCATCTCTTTCAAGATATTGGGGTTTTATCTATGCATGTCTGCCTCTTCACTAAAACACGAACTTCTCCTGCACAAGTCGTGGTTCGTTTTCATCTCTGTGTCCCTGAACCCCTAGAATAGTGCCTGGCACACAAGAGGTGTTCACCAACTGCTTTGGGGTACCCTTCTAGACACTTCAGGTGGGTTGGCCACATGTGGCAATGAATAAACTGCATCGTTTTATTAAACTTCATAGATACTACGTTTTTTACGGATTGAAGGTTTGTGGCAACCCTGCATGGGGCAAGTCCGTGGGTGCCGTTTTCTGGTAGCACTCACTTCGTTTCCGTGTGTCACATTTTGGTAATTCTCACAATATTTAAAAATTTTTCATTATTATTACACTTGTTCTGGAGATCTGTGATTGGTGATCTCTGATGTTACTACTATGTCTCATCGAAGTCTCAGATGATGGTTAGCATTTTTTTAGCAATAAAGTAAATTAATTTAAATTATTATTTTAATTTAATGTATGTACATTGTCTTATAGACATAATGCTCTTGCACACTTAACAGACTACAGTATAGCATAGACATAACTTTTATATGCACCGGGAGACCAAAAAATTCACATGACTTGCTTTATCACGATATTTGCTTTATTGCGGTCATCTGCCTGTAGTGAAATTGTCTAGACCTTCGCTTGCAAAATAATTCTATAGTTAAGAATAATCAGTGCCTCAGCACCAAGTTCTTGGCACATGTTCAAGGACTATAAGCCCTAAATTATATATGCCAGTGTGTAAACTGCCAGTCAAACACCACCTTCCACAATGGAGGGACAAACATAATGAAACCCGAGTTTGGTAGAACCTAACAGAACTGCTCAATATTTCTTCATCTCTCCTTAACATGGAAAACTGTCACCTTTTCTGTATGTTCTATGCACATTTCAGCTCCTGCCCTCAGACAGTCAGGAGTACAGTTTCTTAAACAAATTAGGATATTTGATAGCCCGACATAAGGTTGTCTAATGCAGACCCAGGTACCACCAGTCCCCTCGCCTGCAGCCACGGCAGACAATCTCAAGGACCACAAGGTCCCAGCCATGAGTCTGGAGCCCACCTCACAGCCCCACACCATCCCGAGAGCTTCTGCTGGTCAGTTGGAGCTGGCACTTGAAATGAATGATTCATATTCTAGGTTTCAGTTGTAGAAAGTCAGGACCCCAATGCATAAACTGTCCTAAATCTTGTGTCTATCTCTGGGTCATTTATTTCTGGATGAAAGACAGTTGCCTGTCTTGCAGGATTTGTGTTCTTTATCTCTCTCTTTCTTTTTTTTTTTTTTTTTTCTAAACATAGAAGGCAGAATACAAAATTCAACCATTATTTTCAGAAGGGTCCGATTAGACATATACACGGAAAGATATACATTCTCTCTTTATCTCTCTTTTTTTTTTTTTTTTTTTTTTTCTCTAAACATAGAAGGCAGAATACAAAATTCAACCATTATTTCTCAGTGAACTGAACATTAAACTACTATCAATTTTCAAGGCCTCCATGATCTGGTATCTCTCCCTCTCTCTTTTCCTGTTAAACAAAGCCAGGCTGTGTATGGCGTAGTCCCCTTAAGCTGTTTCCTCAATCTATAGGATTGTGCAAGATGCAACGTTTTGGTGAGTCACTAGGTGGCATCTATGGGAGGCACTTGGTGAAGTCTCCCCGAAAATGCTTTTTTAGGGCACTCCACCGTTCTCCATGTTGTCTGCCATTGTCTGGTGGGCGTGTTGGAGTTAATCCATTGCCATCTGTCTTTATTTTGCTAACTTACTCAGTCGGACGCCACACAATTGAGCTCTGCAAAGGTCGGCTCTCCAGTACAGCAATTACCAAGTCTTTCTAAACAATATCACCACACAGCATTCTTCCTGCCTTGAAGCATTCAGGCTCATTTTGCCTTGCTTTGTTTATAGGGCTCTTCATCTTCAAAGATTGAGAAAAACTGATCTGAACTCAAAGCCACAACAAGGCATGGCTCCTCTTTCCAAGCTGAGAACATGCCAATCGACCTGTTCCAATTACATAAAAACCCCAGGCAGCACAGCAGAGGACGTGGGCTGTGTCCGTACAGCCCACACCGGCACCACCACATCCTCCAGGATGCAGGTACTCAGAGTGGTTGTTGATGATGTTATTTTCATATTTGAGGGGCTGGTAGGAGGGGTGAGGAGTGAAGCAGAGAGAAAGCAGGAAAGAGGAGGGAGGGGAGAGTGAGTTGATATTTGAATGACATTCTTCCATTGCTATTCCAAAAGAAGGATGAATTAATCATTTCAATGGCCTAGAAGTGGTATTTGTCCTTCCATTGCTTGTTTATTCATTCATTCATTCATAATGTGTTGAAGACCTACTGTCTGTGTCAGGCACTATACTAGATGCTCCAGATATACATGGGATCAACTCACCAAGAGTCACTGCCCTGTTGGGGCTTACAGTTTGTAGGGAGACAGATATTCATCAAGTAAACACAAGAGCATGTGAGACAGTCGAGGTGTTGTACGTGCACGTAATAGTGGCCCTCACCTAGACAGGGGTCAGAGTCATCTCTGAGACAGATTAAGATAAAGAGGGTTTTAAAATATCATTCTTCTTTCTACGCTCCCATGTGCTAAGTTCTCTGCTTAGCAATTAGCACATGCTAGATTAGTATTTGGTGACCATATGGCAAGTTTTTACTGGGCATGGAGAGAGGAAGGCCCAGCAGAATGAGAACCACAGTGAGAACATAGCCCGGCCCCTGATGAAGAGGCAAGAGCTTCTCTTACACAGGCAGAGATTTCAGCTCTCCCTCTCCTGTTTACCAACCCCTGGATATGGCTTGTTTCTCTTCACAAATTACTTCCTCCATAACCACTTGCTTTCGCCCTATTTCCCCACCAAAACTATATTAAAATCTTCCGTCTTCTATCTTTATTGAAGTCCATTTTGTTCAAAGTTTTAAAGTCCTGATCAAGCAAAAGTGAATTAAACATTAACCTGGTAGTTTAACCTGCTATCTTAGGGTAGTCCTTCAGATTTCATTCACACTCCAAGTTTTAAAAAAATACAAAGCAAAGAAGAGGCAGGAAAAAAGGAAATCTCCTACCATGTTTATTTGTCTTCTCCATTGTATTACTGTACTTTCAGGAGAAAGTACCATTTTATTCCACTCTACAGGGTTTCACCTATAAAGAAAGCCAAGGGAGCCCATATCCTGACGCACTGGCATACGAATCAAACAAAGGCAGGCCTACTAATCTGTAGTTTTTAGGAACTGCAAGCTCCCTGAGTTTTGTTATAGGTGCTGGAATAGATGGACCTTTGTTGGAGTTTCATGTGGCCTCCCTGCTTACCAGTGCATTTGTGAATGACCCAGTCTAAAAGGACTTTATCTTGACAACCGTACTTGTTTGTCATTAAATATTTGAGGTCTGAGTCCTTTAAGGTCATCTCTGGGAGAATTGCACCAACAGGTAGTTCGCAGACCAGTCCCAGCTGCAGCAATAACACAGGAAGACTTTGTTATGCTTTATCTTGGTTTTACCAAATTCCTCCTGGATGCTGACTCCAGGTTGGCAGGCAGCTGCCCTTCATGATGGCGGGGTTCTCCTGCGTGAACGCCAACCGTAACCATCGGAAAGTTCGGGTGGGTGGGGCTGTCCTGGGAGAGCGGCTTGGTCTGTGGAGCGGCCACGAGTACAGCCACGTGCCCTTCTGCTCCCACCTCACTGGGATCTGCATACCCCGTGGACCTGGTGGGGTGGTGGGTGCAGAGGGCAGTGGGGACTCCAGGGGAAGAAGAAACATTTCTGGAGCTGTGGGCAGACATTGGAGAGCCAGCCCTTTACAGTGGCCGCAGCAGTTACCATGGAAAACTCTGAGGAGGTTGCTGAAGGCCTCTGGAAGCAGCCCTTGAGATGTTCTTCCTTTACTGGCCTCTCATTACAGGCCACATAAGTGAGTACTCATTCTTAAGCTTTCCCTTCTTCAGCTTATGCGACATGAACCCTGTTGTTTTTGCTCCTTTTACCCTGAGTGACCTCTGTTGGCCTCCTCTGTAGACACCTGTTTTCCTCTCTCCATTTACTCATTAACCATGGTCATAAAAGCCTTGGTTACAACTCCTGCCTTCTTTCTCCTCTCTTTTCTGAGATGTTCCTCCATTTTCTTGGTTTGAGCTACAAGTTGTCTAGAGAAGATACAACTGGGGCTCAGCAAAGGCAGAGAGAAAGCTAGCGTGTGTTGATATGTTGAGTTTTGCTATGATCTCGAAGGCCCTGCTGCCAGGCATACATGGTGCCTCAGTCCATCCTACAGTAACCCTGCAAGGGAGGTGTGTCATTACCCTTTGTTCTTTTGTACATTCGTTCCTTTTGTCTGAAGATCTTTTTCTTCCTCCCTCCTCTCATCTTCCAAATTTCTACTCATTTTCAAAACCCAGTTCAATCACCATTCCCTCTGAGGCATCTCTCTTCACTCCCCAGGCCCCTTTAATCTCTTTGTCTGAATTCCATGGCCCTAACGTCATCCTTCTGTTAGATCAGTTACCACATTACATGCACAGCACGGTTTTCAAACTTCCCTACTCCCCAAAGTTGTCTTTGGGGTGCTAGAGAACAAAACGGGGTCCTGTCTGGCTCGATATCCTAATATCACGATACCTAACACATAGGCAGGTGCTTAAGAAATAGTCATTTATTGTCTGCTAGCTAGCCTTTGTTAGCTCCGTGCATCATCTCAAGTAACCCTCACAATAACCCTATGAGGTAGGTCATTATCCCCACTTCACAGATGAGGGGAGTGAGGTTTAGTGAAGTTGAGTAAATTGCTAAGGTCCACGCAGGCAGAATCGGGACATGAACCAATGGGAACTGAAGCCAGGGTCCACACTCTGCCACGCAGTCACTCCCTGGCTGTGGTGACACCTGCAGCTGTCGCTTGACGGGGAAGAGAGAGGAGCGCTCAGCAAGGGCAGTGGCACAGCCCAATGCTGAATAAAGCGTGCATGAGTTTATGAATTAATGGACAGCGGAGCACATGAATGAGTCCATGCCTATCAGTCTTTCATGTGGTCCAGCCTAATTCCTGCTCATCCAACCTCCCCCGTCGCTCTGCCCTTTCTTCCCATAAATGAGCCTTCATCGCCTCCCTGCCCGGTTTCATGCCGACTACTTACAACACTTTCTTGGTGAGTCCCTCAGCCCACAGCCTCCTTCCTCCTCTGTCCCGACCCCAGCCATTCTACACACAACTTCTGAAAAGTAATTCTCAAGCCTTGTTGTCGGATTCACACTTAAGGATTGATTTCAGCTTCTGACCCACTGTGGAGTAAAACCGAGGTCCTCAAGGCTGACTATGAGTCATTTCCCTTCATGTATCCATCATTTCAAAAATTAAATTTTATTTTATTGACATATAGTCGATTTACAACATATCCATCATTTTAAACCAAGCAATTTTGTTTACTGCCCCTGGTCCACAATGTGCCTGCTTCGCTTCCAGATCTTTGCCCGAGCCATACTTCTGGGAATACAGAGATTAAAGCTTCAGTCTCTGAAGTTCACAGATTAGTGGAAAGACGGCTGAAAGAGCAATTACAAGGCACTATAATTGTGGGAGGCCGTTCAGAGGAAAGCCCGGTTGCTATGGAAGCACATAGGACGTCCTCCCGCCACATCTGCAGTAACCTCATCTCTCAGCTCCCTCACCAGCTCCACTCACCTCTCGCAGGGCGCTTGCTGTGCCTGCCCTTTCACTTGGTCCCTACAGGTCCTCTCCCTCTCATTTGCAATCAGATTGTTCTACTTTTATCTGTACTTTTATTTTTAAAGATTGTTTTGATGTGGGCCATTTTTAAGTCTTTACTGAATTTGAATTTGTTACAATATTGCTTCTGTTTTATGTTTTGGTTTTTTGGCCGCAAGGCATGTGGCATCTTAGCTCGCCGACCAAGGATCAAACCCACACCCCCTGCATTGGAAGGCGAAGTCTTAACCACTGGACTGCCAGGGGAGTCCCTATCTGTACTTTTTGAATCATGCATCTGCAATATATATATATATATATATATATATATATATATATATATATATATATATATATATATATATATATATATATATATATATATATATATATATATATATATATATATATATATATATATATATATATATATATATATATATATATATATATATATATATATATATATATATATATATATATATATATATATATATATATATATATATATATATATATATATATATATATATATATATATATATATATATATATATATATATATATATTTCTTTGAACTTTGCCTCCTCAACTGATGAACTATAATGAGAGAGGTGAGGATAAAAGAAGGCAAGCCACAGGAAGGGTGGCTGCCTTCTCAAGGAGAACATCTCCCAGTGATGAAGAACAATGTAAGTGAAAGGCATGGATGACTTTTGCTGCACTCACCCCAGCCGTCTCCTTTGGTGGTAGGAGGTGTGCCCTGAAGTGAAAGGGTCAAGATGTAACTCAACCCTGCTCTACTAGACTTCCAACAACCTTTTGGGGACCCCCTAAAACGGCAGCTCACAGATGACAGGCTGCTGTTTCCATACAGCTGAACGGATCGTGGAGGATATAAGACACGCCCTTGGAACTCTCAGAGAGGCTTGAGGGGTGAGGAATGAAAGAAACCCCAAGGCCCCATGGGGGACACAGCTGAGCAAACAAAATTTGACCCTAGAGGCTGACGGCCTCATTTGTGTCCAAGGCTAATGAACCTGGGGAACATTCACACATACTCCAGTCGTGGCTCTGTAATGATTTACCAATCGACTAAGGGGAAACAGGCTCTCCACGAGACGATCCCAGGAAAAACAGAACAGCCAGCAAGGCACAGCCTGGCCTGGCTGGTGCTACAAGCTTCCCCACCATCCTGCCAGGAAAACTCTGGCATTCCAGCATCTGGATCCGAAACACTTGGTTGACATGGAAACATGTCAACAACATCTACGGGAGTTCCCTGGTGATCCAGTGGTTAGGACTCCGTGCTTGCCCTGTGGGGGGCACAGGTTCGATCCCCGGTCGGGGCACTAAGATCCCACAAGCTGCGCGGCGTGACCGAAAAAAAAAATCTATGTTTCAGCTTTCTCGCTCTCAGGTCTGGCGTGTTCCTCTCTGGCTCCAACCCCCTTTGCCTCCAGCCTTCCAAAATCACATTTCTCCCCTTCAGTCACCTGTCCTTTGAACCAGCCAGTCATTGGGTTGAGGAAATCTCTGCTTCCCTCACGGTCCTGAGGAGTGGGTGCTGGGTGTTGGTTACCTCGCCCGGCTCTGCCATCCTAGGGGCTCAACGCCATCAGGCTGGAAGCCTGGTGAAGCTCCCTTGCCACAGGGGATTTCATTTTATGTCAGCATTTTCACCGGCTGAGGGGGTGGCGGAGAGAAGAGAACCATGGAAAGAAAAGAACACACCACAAATCACTGAACTCAACAAAGCTTTGAAGTGAAGATGCAGAGATTTGGTAAAAAAAAATCCAGAAATCTAAATACTGGGCTGTGCTTATGAAGTTTGCTTCTGCGTAGACTTAAGCAAACAGATCCCCCATCTCCTTGACAACCAGAACACAAGCATGTTTTACCTGCATTATCTACTCTCTTTGATGAAGCCAGGGCATAATTAATGGAGAAAGAAAACCCAAAAGCATAGGTGCTGGGTGAAAGAGTTCACGTCTCTTAGGCAATGTTTATCTCTCATTCCTCTCTGCTGGGAGTTCACCTACACAAACTTATTGACACCTCACCTGTCGAATTGGTCAGCCATGCCTTCTACTTGCTGGTGGAAAGCTAATATACCTTCGCCTCTCCCTATCAGTCAACATTATTTAGGAGACGGATAAGAAAATTTGCTTGAAAGATTGTTCTGGAAAGTTCTATTTATAGAGACACACGTAGGTGGCCACAGACACTATCTATAAATAGCCTCCTTTGTGTGGGAGGGGTAGGGCCATGTTGTCACCATCCTGAACAAAGAAGAGAGGCCTTCCTCCTCCTTGGAAGGACGGACCCGACCCACATGTTTGCTTTCTTGGTATGCAAGACAAGCCATGTCAGTTCCAGGGTGTTTGATGTGAACCGAACCCAGGGATTTGCCTAATAAATTGGACCATCTCAAGGGTATGGGTGGCAACAGCCTCTAAATGCTTCAGGGTTCCAGGGGCACAGTCTCACGACAACCAAGATAAAGCAGTCAGCCCTGGGAAGATGGTATCTCAGCCCTCGCGTCTGGAATGCTCATTTCCCCGTGACTGTCCTCACCAGCACAGTCCCAAGGCCAGCGGGGAGGAAGGTCAGGGCAGCAGGATGATGTCCTGACTTCCTCCTGACTGGACATGAAGGGCCCTAAAGGCGGCGTTTAGAGCAAGTCATCACCTTGAGCACAGCACACGCTCACACATCTAGGCCTTATCTACCCAGTTGGAGTCTTCTCGGGATGGAGGCAGCAAGGACAGGAGCCCAGTGGGCAGAGAGGGAGGGAATAAATGTGAGTATAGGGTCCCCACTGTTCAAAACAAGTTTACGGCAAACACGATGAAAGGATGAAAGTGTTTCAGGATAAGTTGGGAATCTGTGTGAGAAGGGGAGGGGTTTGTGAACACCTGTATGTGAACACAGGGTGTGTGCACCACCCCACATGGATCTGTATTAGAGTGAGTGCTGGTGCCTCTGGGCATGCACGTGGAAACTCACGTGATGCTGCAAACAATACAGGCGCTACACGTGTTAGCCTAACCACAGAACAGTTGCCAAACCCGACTCTGGTGGGGAAAGCCATTATTTTCCAAGAGTCAACAAGTACCCTGTTCTCATTCCAGTTCACCCTCGGGGGATCACTTAGCATCAGTGGGGGAAAAGAGAAGCATGAAGTAATGAGATGGAATGAGCCAAGGAGGAGATAATTGGTAATGGATACCAATTATCAAATTCAGCATCCTAATGGGAAGGTCGCTCAGTGTGGGAAAAACTAGGATCCATTAGGGATGAGTTCCCAGGTGGCCCTCTCAGAAAAGTGTTCTGCTGGCTTATGCCGAGAAGCAGGAAGGGACAATGGAGGGGCTGGCTGTGTGGCCTGCCTCCAGCCCCACTGGGGTGGCTTCAAGTGCCGTGCAGGTGGATTCCTTGATGGATGTTTCTTGGAACCAGTAGCAGATTTATGGCAACTGATTACACAATCATAGCTGGCCTGGACAGAGCTCTTGTGCAATTACCGGAACCCTGCACTACTACTCCTAATTCACATAACAAACATTTTCCACCTTCTTAATGAGAAGAGCTAATGTTTATTGAAAAGCAAGCGTTGTTCTGAACTCTTCATATCTATTACCTTAATCTGCACAGACCCCTGCAAAGTGGGTGCCATTGTCACCGTTTCCATTTTACAGAAGAGGAAACTGAGGCATAGTGAGCATAAATAACTTCCCCCAATTCTCTCAATGTATGCAAGCGGCAGGATCTGAACATAGGAAGTTTTATTCCAAATAAACGTATCTGCTTCCTGCATTACTTTTGCACAAAGCACTACACAAGGCATCTGAAAGAGGCTCACAGAAATGGCATGGTCCCTACCTTAAAGGAGTTTATGGTCTGGGGGAGAGAGACAATGACATTGCCTTCTGACTTAAGCAAACTTGGCGATTTGGAAAACATCAGTTTCTTTTGGTAACTATTGGTAACCTCTTACGGTTAGAGGCACATGGGAATTATAAATCCCCTCTCCCACAACCTCAGAAATGTTGGACTGAACCCCATCAGACAAACAAGCATGCATTGGCAAGCAAGTGCAAAAACAAGCATTCAAACTCACTCAGTGGTTTAGGAGAAGACCCACTATGGCCCTGGCAGTCGAGCGAGCATCGTGCATGAAAGGCTGACACTGGAGCAGACACGGTGATGTTCTTAGGAGAGCACTGGGCAGTTCTGGTTCAGATCAGGCAACAGGGTCCCCCTTGAAGGAGAGGACAGAGGACCAAGTGGCTGATGTCAGGCCTACATCTGCCAGTTTCTTATGTCTTGTTCATAAAAGGGTGGGGGACGAGTGGGGCCTGTACAGTATTCCTAACCAACCACCAGTGTTGACACTATTCATTGTACCAAAGAAAAGATTTCACTAAAGATATGGTGAGTGCTAGATGACCCCTCTGCACATGCTGACTCATGATCGGGCACGTCATGTGCCAGTTAACCATCCTAGAATGTTGCTTCCTGATTTCACAGATTATGTCCAGTGACCTCTGTGTCCAAAACCAGCATCCATTGAGTCATTTTGATCTAAGTCAGTATCTCTCAAATGGTACTGTGCTGTTCAAAAATAAAATAACCAAGAGAACATCCCATAATACAGGAAACATTGTAAGGACTTGAACACAAGGCAAAGCTCTTATATCAAAGGGTGATTTGGGGGGGAATATGCCTTGTATTTATTTATTGTCATATAAAAATCAGGTACTGTGTGCATGACACGTAGCAGATGCTCAATAACTGTTTCCCTCCCTCACTATCTCATCTAATTCTCATAAAAAAAATGCTATAAGGAAGTTAAATTTTTGTTTTATGGATGATGAAACAAAAGATTAAAGAGTTTAAGTAACATGACTACAGGTGGCCACTCTGGGTTCACACTACAAAACCGATGCATTCATGGTATCAATACTGCCTCTCCAACACATATAACTGAGCTTTGCAGAATATTGTATTTACAAAGCACTTTCATGTGCCCTATTTCACTGGATCTTCAGAACACTCATGTGACATGAGGATTATTATTTTCTTCACTTCTAAGTGGAGGAAACAGGTAGTGGAATTACAGCAATTTCCCCAGGTTTTCTAAGGTGAATGAGTCCGTAGAATTTAAACCCATGTCTTATGACGCCCGAACCTTTGCTCTGGGCTCCACACCATGTGACATCTCAGCGCCGAGCCCAAAGCTGGCCAAAGGGCTGAATGTGAGCTGAACACCAGCACGTGCCATTCATGGGCTCCCAGGATCCAGCTGGCTCGTTGGTGTTCCAGAACTGCCCTCAAATCCCATCTCAGCAGCATGGAGGGACCACTTGTGATGAGAGTGATACCCAACATTTTTGTGGCATTTTATAGTTTATAAAGTACCTATCTCATATGTCCTAATTGTGAAGGAGGCACTCTAAAGACAGAACAGCAAGGTGACCATATTTCTCAGGCTCGTAGGTAGGACCAGCCCTAATGTTATTCTTGGACGCCAGAATCAATTCCCACATCCCATAGAGGCCACTTTCCTAAGTGACACTCCGCATTCTTATTGCTTCACTTAATCTCCCTGAGGCTACCTTGATCTTCTAGGTATACTTTTCTCAGGATCCTTTTTTTTGTTTTTAGGATCCTTTTAAAATAGATTTGCTATGTTAATATTATAAAAATAGTATGTGACTTTTGTCACTAGTTTAGACTAGTATAAAGGAGCAAATTAGTGTTAACAAGTAACCCACTTAGCAAGATATGCTAATTTTACTATCTTTAGACATGTATATAATATATATTTATATGTATATATATATATAATATTCCATTATATCTACCTGTATGTACGTACCATTATTTATATATTAATGAACATTTGCTATTTGGATTGTCTTCAGTGTCTACATGACATTTCAATGAAAATTCTTGAATATCCATCTATGTATACTTGTCTAATTTTCTAGAAATGGAATTGCTGTTCATAAGAATGTACTTTTTAAAGGGTTTTAGTACATGTTGACAAATGACGCTCAAGAGAACTGAACCAATTTATACTCTCACCAACAGAACATAAGATCCACCTTTCCCACGCCTCTGCCCACAGTGAGAATTAGCAAAATTTATTCTTTAACAAGCTGATAGGGGAAAATAATAACTTGGTTTTTCACTTTTCTTTCACTATTTGTGAAGGTGAACGCCTTTTTAGCGATTTATCAGTGAGATGATCATATAACTTACTGTGCGATTTAGAGTGTTTTGAGTGGAAAGGGGTGCTAACCAGAAGGGAAGCAAATGAAACTCATGTCACACTACTTACTGGCCATTGCATTTCTTAGTTTGAGAATCGCTTGCTTATAACTTTTGCTTATTTTTCTACTACGCTGTCTGTTCTTAATGATTACCTGAAGATCATGTTACAATAATAATATTAATGCTTTGTAATTTATGTTAAATATATTTTCCTGGTAGGTTGTTTATTTTTAATTATAAATTAAATAATACATGAACATTGTTTTAGTTTGTTTCACATTTCTTTTTAATTGAAGTATATGGTTTTTTCATTAAACTTTTTGAGACAGTTGTAGATTCACATGCAATTGTAAGAAGTAATATAGAGAAATACCCTTTACCCTTTACCCAGTTTCCTCCAATCATAGTACAATATCACAACCAGGATATTTGGCATCGAGACAGTCAAGATACAGAACATTTCCATTATCACGAGGATCCCTCATGTTGCCCTTTTATAGCTACATGCCTCCCACCCTCCCCATAATCCCTTGCAACTGCTAATCTATTCTACATTTCTGTAATTTTGTCGTTTCAAAAGTATTACATAAATGGAATCATACAGTATATAATCTTTGGGGACTGGCTTTTTTCATTCAGCATAATTTTCTGGTGATTCATCCAGATTCTTGTGTGTATCGACGGATTGTTCTTTCTTATTGCTGCTTGGTGTTCCAAGGTATGGATGTATCACCGTTTGTTTAATCATTCACCCATTTAAGTACACCTGGGTTGCTCCGTATTTTGGGCTGTTACAAATAAAGCTGCGATAAACATTCATGTACAGCTTTTTGTGTAAACATAAGTCTTCATTGATCTAGGATAAATTCCTAGAGATGCAATTCGTGCATCATTTGATGGTTGCGTGTTTAGTTTTTTAAGAAATTGACAAACTGTTTTCCATGGCTGTACCATTTTACATTCCCACAGCAATGTATGAGTCATCCAGTTTCTCTACATTCTTGCCACCATTTGGTGTTGTCACTATTTTTTATTTTAGCCATTCTCATAGGTGAGTAGAAATGTCTCATCACAGTTATATAATTTTCATTTTCCTTATGACTAATGATGCTGAAACTTTTTTCATGTGCTTATTGATATTTGTATATTCTCCTTGGTGAAATGTCTCTTCATATGTTTTGCCCATTTTCTAACTGGATTGTTTGTTTTGTTCACTTTTGGTTTTTGAGCATTCTTTGTATATACTAGATATTAGTCCTTTGTCAGATATGAGGTTTGTAAATATTTTCTCCCAATACGTACCTTGCCTTTTCTTCCTTGTAACAGAGTCTTTTACAGATCAAACTTTTTAAATTTCTAATTTATCAATTTTTCATTTTATAGATTGTACTTTTATTGTCAAGTCTAATAACTCTTTGCCCTAGATCCTGAAAATACTCTATTGATTTTTCTAGCAGTTTTTTTTTTTAAGTTTCACTTAATATACAATTGAATTTTTTAATTTATTTTTATTTTTGGCTGTGTTGGGTCTTCGTTTCTGTGCGACGGCTTTCTCTAGTTGTGGCAAGCGGGGGCCACTCTTCATTGCGGTTCACGGGCCTCTCACTATCGCGGCCTCTCTTGTGGCGGAGCACAGGCTCCAGACACGCAGGCTCAGTAGTTGTGGCTCACGGGCCTAGTTGCTCCGCAGCATGTGGGATCCTCCCAGACCAGGGCTCGAACCCGTGTCCCCTGCATGAGCAGGCAGATTCTCAACCACTGCGCCACCAGGGAAGCCCCCCTAGCAGTTTTATAGTTATGCATTTTACATGTTCATGATCCATTTTGAGTTAATTTTGTATGAAATGTGAGACTTAGGTTGAGTTTCATGTATTTGCCTGTAGGTGTCCAATTACTCCAGAACCACAATCCTTCCTTTTTCTTTTCTTTTCTTTCCTTTTTTTTTTCGGGGGGGGGGACACTTTTTGTCAAAAACCAGTAGTGCATATTTGTGTGAGTCTATTTCTAGGCTCTCTGTTGTGTTCTATTGATCCATGTGTCTGTTCCCCCACCAGTATCACACAATCTTGATTTCTGTAGCTATATAACATCTTGAAATCCAGTAGACTGATTTCTTTCATTTCATTCTTATTTTTCAAAATTGTTTTAGCTATTCTAAATTCTTTTCCTTTCCATATAATTCTAGAATAATCTTGTCTATGTCTACGGAAAATCTTGCTGAGATTTTTGATAGAATTGATCTAAATCTTAGAGTGGGTCGAATGGTATTTCCCCCAAAAGATATGTCCATGCCATGATCCCTGGAACGAATCAATGTGACCTTACTTGGAAAAAGGTTCTTTGCGGATGTAATGAAGGTAAGGATCTTGAGATGAGGAGACCATCCTGGATTATCCAGGTGGGACCTAAATTTAATGACAAGTGTCTTTGTAAGAGACACACAGAGGAGATAGATAGAAAAGGAGGATGCAATGTAACCACAGAGAAAAAGATTGAAGTGGCTACAAGTCTAAGAATGCCAACTACCACAAGACTCTCAAAGAGGCAAAAAACAGATCTTCCCTAAGGCCTCCAGAGGGAGAGCTGCCCTGCCAGCACCTTTCTTTCTAACTTCTGGCCTTCAGAAATGTGAGAGAATAAATTTCTGTTTTTTAACCCACAAAGTTTGTGGTAATTTGTTGCTGCAGACACAGGAAACCGATAGAAAGCTGTATATCAAAATATGTTACAAGATTCTGGATCTTATTTAAACCTTCTGTTTTTAAGTGGCTTTTTCTGATGCTGCTGTGGCAGGAGGTTGGGGTAGGGGAGAGAATGGACCACCGTGTAACTGCCGGGACGAGGGCAAATCCAGGTTGCTGATGTTGATGGAAATAATCAGTAAACAATCTATCATAGGAATAGAAAAGTTTTATTCAAGCCAAATTGAGAACTATAGCCCAGGAAACACAGATTCAAGAAGCACTCGAATTGTGTTTCACTGTATTACAAAATGCGGGAGGCTTATGTAGGCAAAAGCTGCAAGGTTACAGTTAGTTACATGAGTTGTTTATCAAGGATTGTAATTGGAACTGCAAGAAGTAAGGGTGCTGTTAAACAGTAAGAATTGGTTGGGGTCCGAAATGGTTGCATAGTTATAAAGGGAGACCTAGAGACCATAAGGTTGCAGCTGGCAGCTGCTAGCAGATATTGTTTTGAGAACAATATCTCAAGGTGGTGTCCTTGAGTTTGATATAGTTAGAAAATTCAAGCTCTCAGTGATGCAGGAACATGTCTGAAACAACATCCACAATGGCCACCCGGCTCCATTTTGAATGCTCAAACCACAGTTACCCCATTTTGATTTTTTAAATACATTCTTTTTTTTAATGGTTAAAGCAACTGTACAATGCATGTTTGACAGGCCAAAAGACAGGCCGTTCTGGCTAGCATAAAGTTCAAGCCAAATCACGTATAAGCCAGAACAACTCCTCATACCTCAATATGTGAACATTTCTTTCATCACTGGCTTCCTCAGCTCCAAGTCTTGGCTGTATGAGGCAAAAAGAGAACTCAGGGAACTCATGACTGTCATTTCTCAGGTCCCCAGGTGCCTAGCTGGTCTGTCTTCTTCTCTCTATCTTTCAGTAACATCTAATGTTGGTTTTAAATATAATGTCCAGGGATTTTAGTTGTCCTTGGTGAAGAAACAGGGAAAAGTACATCTAGTCCATCTTGCTGGAAGCAGAAGTTTGTTTTATTTTAAATAGTAACTGACAGGACCTAAACAAAACATCTAAGCCTCTCACTCCTCATGCCTTACCCTCACTCCATTCTCCATAAATAACTAGTGGTTCTCCAAGTATCTCCCTAGTAATGATAACATTTCAAAATAGAAGGCTCACACCCCCTCCCCACTTTAAATTTTAATTTCAAGTAAGTATTTTTAATACTTACTTATAGAAGTAAATAATTCTATATTTACTTAGATCTCATTTAAAATATTCAAAAGGCATTTAGTGAAAAATCTCCCTCCCATCCCATTCCTCAGACACCCAGGTCTCTTCCTCCAGAAGTAACCAATGTTATCATTATTCTGAATATGCTTCCAGAGATATTTTAGTTGTATGTTATCAAATACATTATGCCTCTTAGAATCAAATGTATTATAATTCCCAATTATTGATGTCCTTTTTCCCAGTAGGAGAATTATTCATCTCTGCCTATTATAATGCCTTTTTGTGGAAGAAATATACCTACCTACCCTAAACAGACTCAGCCATGTCCTTGCTTTAACCAGTGAAATGTGAGCGGCAGTCACGTATGCCAGTTCTAAGCAGACGGTTTAATGCCCTTGTGAGCTTCCACTCCCCTTTGGCTCTTCTCTGCCATGAGAACAGACGTCCCAGGGGCTACTCATTCCTCCTGAGTCTCATAATGAGACGTTTTGCGGTGCAGAGACTCAGCAAACCGACAGCCACTGTATTAGTTATCTATTGCTGCATAACAAATTATCCTAAATTTCAGAAGTTATACGTCATTACTTCTCTAGTATTATATCGGTCACATAGACCAATTCTTGGTGCCATGCGGGAGGGGACTACACAAGAGTGTGCAGTCCAAGAGGCAAGGATCATCGGAGGCCATCTTGGAGACTGGCAGCCACAGCCATGAGATACAAGCAGAACAAGAACCATTGTTTTAGTTTTTAGCTGATACATTTATATGTCTTTATTTATAAACTTTTAACAGTTTTTTTTTTTTTCTTTTTACTTCCAATTCTAAAAGAAGAGTGAATACCTCTTCACTCTCTTTGCCTTTCTTACACTACTTTCCATTTCTTGAGTTTGGTTAGTTTTATTACTCTTTTTTAAGTTTTTCTGTTGATTATGTGTATAACTCTAAATTATGTACTTGTGTCTTATTCCACCAGCTTTCAACAGCACTGGCTTACTCCCCACTATATACGATTAAGAAATTAGTGCTTTGGGACTTCCCTGGTGGTCCAGGGTTTGAGTCCGCCTTCCAATGCAGGGGGCTCAGGTTCAATCCCTGGTCGGGGAACTAAGATCCCACATGCCTCGGGGCAACTAAGCCCACACATCCCAGCTACTGAGCTCGCGTGCCTCAATGAGAGAGCCCTCGTGCTGCAACTACAGAGCCCATGTGCTCTGGAGCCCACGTGCCACAACTAGAGAGAAGTCCGCATGCCTCAACGAAGATCCCGCATGTCACAACTAAGACCCAACGCGGGCAAAAAAAAAAAAAAGAAAAAGAAACAAGAAAAAAGAAAGAAAATGAAACAACCTTATAAAAAAAGAAAGAAATTGGTGCTTTTACATTCTTCTAACATCACCTCCCTCCAAACTTCTGTCAGTGATATCATTATTTTTATATTTTCAAGTTTCTCTTTGCCTCCTCAGATCTTTCTCTTCAAGCTGTGTTGTTATCCCAAGAATTTACTAAGCTCCACCTCCTCAGATCACAGGACCAATGAACGGTCCCCGTATTCATCAGGAAAGCATAAAAATGATGGGCACTGAGGAGAGCAGTGGATTTGATGCTCTAAGCCTTGACTCTGAGGCGGAAGACTGATTGGAATCTAGAGAAACCCTGGCCTAAGGTCACATGTAATTTCTTTCAGATCCTTAACCAAGGCAGGCAGCACTCTCCCTCTGGGGCTGAATTCCCAAAGCCACACAGTCCAGGGGCATCAGTCTTGGTGTTCATTCAAAGAGTGTCCCTGATCCAAAGAGGAGAGTTGAAGAGAGGGGAGGTGACAGAGCTTTTTGACAACAGAAGCCCTTTGTGTCCTTCAGCCCTGTCCTCATGATTTTTCCTGAATCTATCCAACCTCCCAGGGTGTAGTTAATTCCTCTTCCCCAAGAGGTCAGTGTGGAGTATCCTGTTGAGTTCCGCCCTTGGTCCCTTGCGATTTGGGGGTGACAGGGGTGGGTCTCCAAATACAATACAGGACAGTCAGTTCCACTTCAATCTCAGATAAACGATGGGTTTTTAAAAAATATAAGTACATTGCAAATATTGCACAGGACATCTTTATACTAAACAATTATTTACCGTTTATTTGAAATTCAGATTTAACTGAGCATTCTGTGGTCTGACTTCTAAATCTTAAGACCCTGCACGCGTGGAGCTGAGCTCCTTCTTATCAGCGGGCACAGAAGCAGAGCCAAGAGCTGCACACGGAAGCCTTGACCAAACCCACATGACCGTGAAGAACCCCAAAAGCCTGGCCATGCTAAGAGATATGTCCTATAGAGAGGCGTCCATGTGGAAGTTTCTCAGATTCTCCCTGGATAGCTTTATCTGCTGGCCCACAGATTACCTCATCTCCACACCACTCCACACCTATATCTCAGCCTGTATATAGCTTGCATTCAATGTATTTGTACTTGTTTATACTTTTGTACATGCTCTCTCTTCCTCTAACAGATCCAAATTCGGTATTTACTGAATGCCAGCTCTGGCACAGCACATCACGTTAGGTGCTTTCTCAGATTCCATCCCCTTATCCTCACGACAATCCCATGAGGGGAGCATCATTTGTTACTAGCATTGTTCCCATTTTCCAGATGTGGAAACAGATTCATAGGGTCCAGGCCAGCTGAGAGACTCATCAAGAAGGTGTCGCCTGAGGCTCCAGGACTAATAAGTGCCACGGCTAAGACTTAAACTCCTTCCTAAAGATGAACTGCTCCCTGAATGTCCCGGAGGCCTCCCGGATTTTCCAGCTTCACCCAAGTCCCCTACCACTCAATACTCCCATCGATGGTCGGGTACCATCACCCCACCCCCACTGGAACCCTTAAGAAAACAGAATCCCAGTAAAAGGAGAGAGGAGGGGACGCTCCCTCCAGCAGGGTGGTGACATAAAGCTTCTGGAATTTACTATCAGGACCATGGAGATCAATAAGTTAGTCCATAGAAACAATGTTACAAAAGGTGGACAAATCCTACGGTTGTCTGAAGAAGCAAATGGGCTGTGATTTGCCAGCCCAAGAACTTATTCAGCCTTTAGGGTATAATTTATATTGGCAAATGCAATCTGAATTCAAGCCATTGGTTTAGACATGAACTTGCACACCCATGCACACCTTGGAGACTGTGCTATCTGCTGGGGGTGTGTGCATGTGTGTGCCTGGGGGTGCCCTGCTCTTGCGTTCCTGTAATTTCAGTGGGGGCAGAGATCACGTCTTTGGTGACCCAGTGTTTCCCTGCGGCACTAGAGCACGGCTTTGGCCAGAGTTGAGCTTAATCCGTGCTTTTCACCAGTGGGGAAAGCATTGAAACCCTCATTCATTTCTGTTTGTAGCGTTTGTGCAACTCAAGAGATTTGCAATCACTTACAATCATGATTAACTACTAGCTAACTGCAACCATTATTTTTCTTAATGGCATAAATGCCCATTAGCTTTCAGTTTTCCCTGTTGAGAAAACATGGAGAAAACAGCCTCCCAATTCTCTGAAAGAATCCAGAAAAGCGAGAAGAAAAGAAAACCATTTGGTAGTTACCAGCCCAGGGCCTAAAAATGTCAGCTGGCTTGGGTCAAGCTTCAGGACTTAGTTTCTGCTGTGAATTACAGAAATAACAGCAGTATTGTACCCCTTGGACCGAAGCAATATTCAGTTTCAATCTGGTAGTTAGGAAAGAGGAACATCTTAGTCTGAAATCCTACCCATGAAAAGACCGAAGAGACGTTCCTTCAAAACAAAATATGTATTGTTTAGGCAAGTGTTATGGCCAGATGACATTTCGATTCAAGTCCTCCCTGCTTAATGCCTTCATTTCCTAGTCTGGAGGACGAAATCAGCTCTCCCATCCCACAGGTTCAGAAGAAAGCTCCCCTTTGCAGGCTGAGATGCCATGTTCGGCTTTGGAAGGGAAACAAATCACGTTATTGTCAAGGCTATTATTGAGAACATCGTGCTCTCAGCCCTACTGGCTTGGCCATAGTCAAAAGAATCAAACAAAGCTGTTGGCTATGAATTTCATCACTCTGACTTGCCCAGCTGGGACCTTCCCCACGCCTACCCCAATTCTACTCCCAATTCAAATGCCCCAGAATTTGTTCCAGGAACAAGTTAAAATTCCTGCTACTTTCAGACCTACAAACAATGCAAATCTTTTTTCCTTTTCTCTCTTTAAGAAAAGAAATTCTGGTTGCTGGAAGATCTGGTGGCTGGAAGATCCAGCTCCAGAGGCAAAGGCCCCGAGGAGAAACGGGAAATGGAATGATCAGTTTGTGGGACTGGAGCGTATACATGAAGTATACGCCCCTGAGCAAATGCCTAATTGCCTTCCAGGGCACAGAGGCCCTAGGGCCCTATGCTCGGCGCTGACACCTGTCACCACTGCAGAGTGGACACAAGGGGGTTGGTCTACTCCATAAAGGCATTAGGGTCCTACCTGTTAATCTCTTGCCTTAGGGCCTATGCATAGGCCCCTTAACCATTATACTATCAACTCCTGCCCCTCTGAGGCAGAATAGGATTGCAGTCTGTATGATATTACTTACATGTGGAATCTGAAAAAATACAACGAACTAGTGACTATAACAGAAGCAGACTCACAGATACTGTGTAGAGAACAAACTAGTGGTTACCAGTGGGAAAGGGGGGAGGGGAAATATAGAGATGGGGGAGTTGGAGGTACAAACTATTGGGTATAAGACAGGCTCAAGGATGTAATGTACAATATAGGAAATATAGCCAATGTTTTGTAAAAAGTGTAAATGGAAAGTAACCTTTAAAATTGTATAAAATTAAAAAAAGATTTAAAGAATAGGATTGCAGTGGTTGTCCTAAGGAATTGGGAAAATACAAAGAATAATGTATTCCCTAAAATAATGTTATTTAAGAGTCCATTGGATTGAGGGTAGGGTGGGGAGGGGGAATGTTCTGGCACTTTTCGTTACTTTTGTTTTGAATGTGTTAAGTGTGGAGGTTGAAGAGGAAGAGACTGTTTTTTCCTTTCTGGAGTTTTTTATTATATTTTTCGTGTGAAAGTACCATTGGCTGGAACATTCTTTCTAGAAACCTCTAAAATAAAGTATGAGTCAGTACAGGGTAAGAGAGACTTTTTGAAAAGCAATACCTTTGGAGGCCGAAATAATGAGATTTGAAGCCTTGCTCAGACTTGGCGTGTGTGATTTGAGGCAAGTGATTTATTGTCTCCGAGCCTTTCTTTCCAACCCACCTCTGGAGAATGGGTATGTTGTAATAAAGCCAACTTGACTGCATGGTTGTGAGCATAAAATAAAATAGAATATATAAAGCGCACAGCACAGTTTTACATACCAGTTACTGTCATCTGTGCTTTACCTAAAAGATGCATTTATTCCTCACTACTACCCTGAGAGGCAGATCCTAAAACTGTCCCCATTCTATGGAGAAGTGAGGCTTAGAAGGACTCCGCTGGTCAAGTGGCAGAGACAGGATTTGAGCCCCGCCCAGCTCTTATCCGCTGCCCCCTGTACAGAGGCTGCAAGCTGAGTCCCAGGAGCCAGATCTAGCCTATGGGTGTGTTTAGTTTGGCTTATAGTATTTATAGAAAAATATTTAGCTTAGTTGTCCACACTTTAAAAATTGGGAGATTTCACAATTCTGGATCCCTGGCTTCTCTTTCAAAATCTGCAGCTCTGGCCATTCTGCCCCTGTGTTCCCACATAACCATGTACGGTGGTGGCTGTCACTGGGGATGGTCCTGAGCTCTCGATGGTCCCCATCACAACTCATCCTCACACATTCCGGCACCTGGAAGCATCTGAGGGTGTGTCCTCTTCCCCTGCCACCTTTTCTGTCCATCACCCTCACTATAGCCGTCGAGTTGCTAGGCTACAGCCTGACAGCTGTATGTGGTTCCTTTGTGGAGTAAGTGCCCCTGTTCACTCTGGTCTCCGTTGAGCTCTAGTCATTCCGCCTACTGCAGCTCCCAGGACAATGTCAATGACACATGACTGTTCCAGATTCCTCCAGGGCTCCCCGACGCCTCTCCTTGCTCTAAGTCTGGAAAGACCCTGAAGCATCCCTGCCTCTGAGCACACATCACTCCTGGATTTGCCTTTTTCTTCCCTTAGCGCTGCCATGAAACCACCTTAGCCCACGGTCTCCTCACCTCTGCCTTCCTAGGTTATTGCAGTAGTCCCTTACCTTATGCCCCCGACTACCTTCCTACCCATTCGGCCCATTTCACAAAACAACGTCATATCCATTTTCGGCACATCTTTCTATTGTGATCAGGGTAGGCTTCATGCAATTAACTACACAGGAGCCCACACTCGGTTTAATGCTCTTCTATGGCCATCTTGAAACTCTTCATGATTCTTGAATCGGAGGCCTGCATTTTTGTTTTGCACTGGGGCCCACAAATTATGTAGGTAGTCCTATTCATGTTTCAATTTCAAGAAGCTTTAGTGACTCCTAACCTTAACAGTATTTGCCAGCCTTTTTTAATCCATGGTACACAAAGAACATGTTAATATATGGATGCTGTAGTGAGCTGCTCTGAAGCCCCAGGTCCCAACCAGCCATTCTGGGGAGAGCAGACGTCATGGCAAACTGTAATCCTTTCTCAGCACACAAAGATGCTGAGTTCACCTGCTGGGAAAATTCAGTCCTGCGGGAGAAGTTTCTATTAGTTTGCCTTAGTGCTCACCCGGCTTTATTTTCGGAAGCCCAGCCTGCGATTAGGTCAATCTCTACTGCCTTCATGAGACTTTGCAAGTCAGGAAGGCAAACAAGTATTGATAAAAAGGCCACTTTGAAGCACTGTGATAAGAGGTCTCATAGAAGAAGGCGGGGGATGCCTTAGTTTCCTGTGGCTGCTGAAACAAATTGCCACAAACTTGGTGGCTTAGCAACAGAAGTTTCTTTTCTCACAGTTCTGGAGGCTAGGAGTCTGAAATCATGGTGTCAGCAGAGACGTGCTTCCTCTGAAGGCTCCGGGGGAGAATCCTTTCTTGCCTCTTCCAGCTGCTAGTGGCTGTAGGTGTTCCTCGGCTTGCGGCTGCGTCACTCCAACCTTTGTCTCCTTCCTCACATGGCCTTTTCCTCTTTTCTCTGTGTCTCTTATAAAGACATGTGTCATTGTATTTAAGGTCTACCTGGATAATCCAGAATGATCTCATCTCAAGATCCTTAAGTACATCTGCAAAGACACTTTTTTTCCGATGAAAGTATAACATTCACAGGTTCTGGGAATTAGGATGTGAGGGGCCATCATTCAACCCACTACAGAGGGTATATGACAGGGGCAGCTAACCCCACACTGGGGAATTGGGGTGAGCTGCCTTGAAAAAAATAACGTTTAAGCTGAATAAGCCAGGAACAGAGGAAAAGAAGGGGGTGACGGTGGTGAAAGTGCTTCTGGAAATAGCATGTGCAAAGATCCCAATACGAAGTTAAGCCTGCTGGATTCCTGGCACTAAATGAAGCTAAGTGTATTTGCAGAGGAATGTACAAGGAGAATGGGTAGGAGAAGCAGCTGGAGAAGTAATCGAGACCAAATCAAGATGAGCCTTGTGGGCTTCCCTGGTGGCGCAGTGGTTGAGAGTCCGCCTGCCGATGCAGGGGACACGGGTTCGTGCCCCGGTCCGGGAAGATCCCACATGCCGCGGAGCGGCTGGGCCCGTGAGCCATGGCCGCTGGGCCTGCGCATCCGGAGCCTGTGCTCCACAGTGGGAGAGGCCACAACGGTGAGAGGCCCGCGTACCGCAAAAAAAAAAAAAAAAAGATGAGCCTTGTAACTACAGAAAGTCATTTGGACCAGTGTAATGAGGAGGCCCTGAAAGGTTTTAAGCAATGGAAGGACATGATCAGATTTCAAGATATGGCTGTAATGTGGAGCGTGGTTTGGAGGCAGCCAAGACTGGACCAAGGGGAATGGTTAGGAAATGGTTACATAATTCAGGCAGTGAACGAAAAACTAGGACAGTGCAGAAGGGAAGGCAGATAAGTCAACAAATTCAAGAGGTTATTTGGGAGGCAGAACCAATAGGTATTTGGTGGCTCATGGGATTTCAGTACTGAAGTCAAGGATGACACCCAGGCTTCTGGCTTCTGGTTCAGAAAAGTGTCGCCATTGTTGATGTCGGGACCTGAGAAGGAGGGGCAGTTTGGGTGGGCACAGTTGGGTTGAGTTTGCAGTGTCTGTGGGACAGCGTTATTAGAGCTTATTAGTGGACATTGAGTGGTCTGAAGCACAGCAGAGAGCCTGGGACTAGAAATAGAGACTTGGGAACTGTCAGAATGTGGATCGTATGTGAAGTCAGGGAGGGAATGCTCGCACTCAAGGGAAGGTGTAAAGTGAAAAGAAAATAGGGCCCAAGACAGAGCTCTCAGGAGCACTGATACTTACTCTGTGTGTTACCGATCAGGGTTCTTGGCCTCCCTTGATCAGTAGAAATTGGTAAGAGGCCAGACAAGAAATTCAGGTAAGGCTTTATTGGGGCCCCTGCTGCAGCAGAGGGGGAAGCAAAAACAAGCCATAGGTTCCCTTGCTCGCTCGCTCCTGGGGGGTGGAGGGTGGAGGGCTCACGAGCTTGTTCCTTATATGGCGTGAGGGTAGGGGTGTGTCCAGGGGTCGGGCCGGAGGCGTGGCCTAGGTATTTTGCCCACCCCTTTGGTGGTGTTGAGTGCAGGGGGCATGTGCAGTACCGTTTTTTTGCTCCTGGCTCTTCAGAAGTGGCAGTTGGGCTTTTTTGGTCTTTTTGTATCTTGTTATCCATAATTTGCCCCAACCGTACATGCACACAGTTATTTTTTTGTCCCTTGTAGTTTCTTTGTATTCCGTTGCTTGAGGAGAGGAGACGTTTGTCCAGGTGCAAGCACTGCAGCAAAGGGTCCCAGGTCCCAGCCTGTCTCATATGGGCTGAGGACAAGGGCCTGTGGCAAATGGCAGACGACTCAGAGGGCAGTGACTGCCAATATTTAGTTATGCGTGGTTTCTACAATATGATTCGAAATGTGCTGTCAGTTGTCTTCTTATGTCACTCATTTTATATTTTGCTGAACAATTCAAGCACAATATTGTTCTCCTTTCTCCTGTCTTGGTCCTAACTATTTCATATATCCAGGAACCAAGGCAAGGGTCCAGAACAGGGGGCCCATGTGGGAATAAGCCCCGAATGATTGGCTGGATATTATCTGTCCAAGGCTGACTCACAAAACAAGAGGAGGGAATATTTCCCATCTCCTCTGATCCTTCACCAAAACCCATCATCCACTGTCATCATCCACAGAGCATTCTAAAAACATTTCTCTTAGATTATAAGCAATTTCCACTAAGTTCAGGAGTATATTTTTTTGGCTCAAGTTGTTTCCTTTCCCCTCCCCTGGGCTCCTTCCCAGCTCTTTCCC